>NC_134839.1:104534940-104837970 GCF_965363235.1 Mytilus galloprovincialis
GAAGTCGTCATTTAAATTATACCCTATTGAAATTGTTCAAGAAATAAGCAATTTATACCAAGTCTTAAAAAACAAGAATGTGTCCACAGTACACGGATGCCCCACTCACACTATCATTTTCTATGTTTAAAGGACTGTGAAATTGGAATAAATTCTCTAATTTGGCATTAAAATTAGAATGATCTTATCAAAGGAAACATGTATACTAAGTTTCAAGTTGATTGGACTTCTACTTTATCAAAAACTACCTTGACCAAAAACTTTAACCTGAAATTTGCACTATCATTTTCTATGTTCAGTGAACCGTAAAATTGGGGTCAAAACTCTAATTTGGCATTTAAATTAGAAAGATCATATCATAGGGCACATGTATACTAAGTTTCAAGTTGATTGGACTTCAACTTCATCAAAAACTACCTTGACCAAAAACTTTAACCTGAAATTTGCACTATCATTTTCTATGTTCAGTGAACCGTAAAATTGGGGGTCAAAACTCTAATTTGGCATTTAAATTAGAAAGATCATATCATAGGGCACATGTATACTAAGTTTCAAGTTGATTGGACTTCAACTTCATCAAAAACTACCTTGACCAAAAACTTTAACCTGAAATTTGCACTATCATTTTCTATGTTCAGTGAACCGTAAAATTGGGGTCAAAACTCTAATTTGGCATTTAAATTAGAAAGATCATATCATAGGGCACATGTATACTAAGTTTCAAGTTGATTGGACTTCAACTTCATCAAAAACTACCTTGACCAAAAACTTTAACCTGAAGCCAAAAACTTTAACCTGAAATTTGCACTATCATTTTCTATGTTCAGTGAACCGTAAAATTGGGGTCAAAACTCTAATTTGGCATTTAAATTAGAAAGATCATATCATAGGGCACATGTATACTAAGTTTCAAGTTGATTGGACTTCAACTTCATCAAAAACTACCTTGACCAAAAACTTTAACCTGAAGCCAAAAACTTTAACCTGAAATTTGCACTATCATTTTCTATCAGTGAACCGTAAAATTGGGGTCAAAACTCTAATTTGGCATTTAAATTAGAAAGATCATATCATAAGGAACATGTGTACTAAGTTTCAAGTTGATTGGACTTCAACTTCATCAAAAACTACCTCGACCAAAAACTTTAACCTGAAGCGGGACAGACGGACGAACGGACGAACGGACGAACGAACAGACGGACGAACGGACGCACAGACCAGAAAACATAATGCCCCTAAATGGGGCATAAAAATTGTTTTAGCCCATATTTCCTAAACTATTATAGGATCCCCAATTTTTATTTTCTCATTTGATACATAATGTAGATTAATGTCAATAATTGCAGATTAAATGTTATCACTCAAAGGGATTGAAATTCTGCTTTGAACCAAATTTTGTAACATTTTCATCTCATTTTTTGCATAATTATATGATTAGGCCAAATAAAAATATATGTGTGGTTCCAGTAACCCTACCGTCCCTACTTTTTCGGCTTAAAAATAGCCTACCCTAAAGATTTTATTGTCATTTTTCATTAAGCACTGTTAAAGTCAGAATGTTGCTCCCATAAACTCAATGTAAAAAAAAAAAAAACACAAAATAAAAAGAAATCCCTATCTTCCTACCCTAACTTTTTTTTAGATGTAACTGGAACCACACATACTTTTTTATTTGGCCTTACGGTAAGGCCACAAAAAAAATATGTGTGTTTACTGTCACATGCTGAAAAAAAATATGGTTGGTAGGTTGATTTAAAAAAATTTTTTTTAGGGGGGAGGAGTTCAATTGCAGTTTCTAGACCAATTAGCTACATACAGAGAAACAGAAGAAACTGTAATGGTGCACATGCTTGTCAATCAGCGAGTTTTCTTGTTGAATTGTAATTTGTTTTCATTATTAAATTGCTTTATTTATGAGTTTTGCTGTTTTGAATACAACAGGCAATTACACAAAAGAACATGACATACACATATGTCAGAAACAACAAGCTGCCACTAAACATGCATATCATGATTGTATTCTGTTCTTGCTATGCAATATATACTATAAATTTTACGATGATAAAACCAAGAAATTTCAAAAATATCAGGAGATAAATTCCCTCATGAACAGCTCTGACCTTGGAAGGCTTTGGTTTTGATCCTGTCAGAGGACTTAAATATTTGAGGAAACATGCATGCATGTATATAATATCTCCCACTTAGTATCAATTTGACTGACTTTTTGGAACAGGCTGAAGAGTGGGCCTGAACATAAAAGCAAACTGGGTTTACGAAAAATTTAACATATGAAATATTCAATGGGATACATCAGAAGTTCCATCACACAATGTAATCAGTGAAGGGGGGCCTTCACGTCGTCATAATTATTAGAAATAAACATGTATCAGAACGCTAAATCCACTAAATTTGGATTCAACAGTATTCATTTACAACATACAAATTCAATGGAAGGTCTGACAGGGTAGGAAGAACTTCAAGAAGCAGGAAAGACAAAATATTGGGACTGACAAGATTTATAGAGTACATGTATGTCATCATTTATTCTATCTTGAAAGATGTTTGGAATAAGCTGTTTTTTTGAGGGGAAAGCCCCTTCCACCAGTCATCATTATTTGAAAGGCATTTACATGTATAGCCTGCTTTTTTTGCAGCAACCTGGGTACAGTTTGCAACAGTATCAGCTTCATTAGGGTCATTCAAACAGGTAAAAGTAAACTGTCCAACATCGAAAAATGTCACTACTTCTCTGAGTGACAATGTAGGAGTAACCTCAAAATTACTTAGAAACACTGATTAACATGAATCATTATTTTTCAAATGAAAATCGTCACTATCTGGATATTCATTGAATATCTCAAAAAAAGTTTTGAATTGCTAAACAGAGCTATGACATTTTTTTCTGCTTTTAAATGGGGACAAAGTTTAAAAGTTAGTGATAAAATCACAGGCACTTGTTTCTATCAGTTGGAAGACCCACTATCAATTTAAATATACATGTACGTCGATACTGGGTCTTCCAATGGATAGATACCAGTGCCTGTGGATAAAATGCTGACAGTACTGGCACAAGAGGCCGCCATTGTTGTTAAATATGATAAATACCGGAACCAGTGACGGAAAAGGCAGGAATTTCCGGAATTTCAGAAAATTGCCGATAAAAAAGTTAGGGTCGGGCTGATAAAAGTAGGGTTGGTGGAGTTACTGTTAACACACATATTTTTTTGTTGGCCTAAATAAAGGCAGAATGTTGCCATAATTCTGGAGTGCTATTCTACCCAATTTAATGGAAGTCTGTAGCTGGTACCTCAGTTAGTCCAGCCCTGGCCTCAGTGACTCATTTTTTTTATTTTTTTTTTTTTTTTGTTGTCACTGAGTCCAGCTCGCCCTCCATTACCTTCAATGGTGCAAGCTCCCGGGTAGATTACCCGGGGACGATAGAGACAATGCCAGAGCGCTCAAGTACGAAAATTGTATCACAAATGGTAAAACTTGATAAAATAAACAAGTTGCATACCTGAAATGCTTTTACACTATATGGAAACTCATCTTAACAGAAGGAAATCACTTGCAGTCGGAGCTGTGGACATCTTGTTTACACCAGTAACGCTATATTACGGAACGTGACGTTTCTACGTTATAACGTTAGACGAAACGAATTCAATGTATCGATACAGATTTTCAACGTCGTTTAATCAACTATTTTGCACCTCAAACTATTTAAACGCGGACCTTAGGGCACTGAATGCTGCTGGTAAATTATGACACTTTAAATCATGTTTATATATGTGTACCTTCTGTTGTTCAGATGAAGTTTACTGATTGTGTTTTTTTTCTTCAGTTTCCGGCAAGTGACAGAAAGTTCAAACCAAATTAATCAGTTTTAACTTTTCCGTATATCATGGTTCCTTTCAGTAAATGACAGGACAATTATTATAATAAATTTCTTCATTAATTTATCATCACACTTTTATTTTATTAACAATTTTTATATCCCGAAATTCCATGAAAAATCCCGAATATTTAATTTGGGGTTGCCGTACGGCCAACAGACGGCTCTGTCTATTTCCTTGCGATAACATATATCAACCTTTTTGAATGTGAATTATAATTGTTACTTATGACAAAATGAAGAACAACTTTAATACTGACGATTGTCATTTTCTCTCATTTTTTTTTTAAAGTTCTTGTTAATACTTCAACGCGGTAAGTCTTTTTTTTTTTTTCTTAAGCAGCGAATAAGTCTGAAATTGTTTTTCACTTAAAGTCTTTTATAAGTGTATTCAATTAACATTGTAATTTAATGCAATTTAAAACATTTTTCTTTCTTTTAAATTAAAGAAACACATACTTGCTATTAACATAGGCCTATGGACCAAAATAAAGTATTTTGGATGGTGATTAATCATTTTCCAAGTCCAGTTTCCAAAATCGTATCAGGGCCAGACCATCTCCGTTAACATTCGGATTGAAAAATTGTTAAAAAATAAAAGTGTAATGATTAGTTGATGAAGAGATTTCATATTGTCCCGTCATTGACTGAAAATTTACGAAGAAACGGAATAATCGTTCGAGTTATATTAGATTCTTTTTTTTTAGTCCTAGAAGATATGGCCAACTATGAAAACATTCCTTTACAGGTGTGAATGTGTTTTTTTTACCCGCAGAAAACGTTCATACATCCGACCGTTAATGCAGCAAGTTCTTTAATTATGAAATCATTAGAAAATAAAAATTCTTTTTGTTTTGGTAACTATGTGACATTTTTAACTGTTAATTTTCCTAGATGCAGAGTGCCGACAGATTTGTTGCAAAACGTAACGGTTATTTGACATTGATTGCTTTATCGTTTTCCCCGGAATATTCTGCTGATTGTTGACCTTTAAAAATATCATTTTAAATATTCTATTGATACCTAAGCATCTGCAAGATTTATCTATTAATATATATATATACATATACATGTATATATCTTCTTATGCATTACGGACTGATTTTTAACACTATATTTTTTATTCTTGCAATAACTTCTCATTTATATTCTTGCAAAAACTTCTCATTTATAATGCACGCCGTATCCCTATGAAATTTTGTTTTGGAAGTAGGAATTTAATTTATAGAAACTCAGGTTGATGTATGAAAGTCCGGGAATTGTAACCCTATTAATGCAATTTCGTTAATCCCATCCGTTTGAATTCATATGATCACAAAAAACATCGATAGAAAAATAGAAAAACGAAATTTATTGGACTGAAAGAATACGGATTGAATTAGGAAAAAGCAAAACACAAGCAGACGTTGAAACTCATGATCATACAAAAATTAGTTTGTTAGCCATGGAATGAGAAAAAAAATGGTTATTGTTTGAATAACTTTCCCTGTATTCCAAGTAAAAACAGTCTCTGAAATTCATTGTTCTGTACAGAAGAAATCCTATATAGAATCGATATGGTTTCTGGATTTTTTTTAGTGTTGGTGTTTCTTTGTGTGAATAAATGGAGATATGGGATATACAATAAGATAGCAATGGCTATGCAATTATCGACATCAAAACCATAGACATTTTTTAGTTTCCTAGTACATATTTGTTGAAGTCGTTAAACTTCTAATTGAACTTCTGGAGAAAAATCAAACCATAATGAAATCAGGAGATGTGGTATAGTTGACAATGAAACAATTTTCCACCAAAGACCAACTGACGTACATGATAGTTTGCTAACATTGGTACATTTGATAACACCAGTTTACCATTTCACTACACTGCATATTCACTGATACATAAATTGTCACCACATTCCTAATAAAATAGCACCATCATATTGTTTTAACCGTTCGGCAATCCAATTTGCACTGGGTATATATAGGTTTTATATATATACGGCTTATCTATTAGGACGACAGTCTTTTAAATTGTATACCTGCTTGTATGCTTGTACTAAAGCTGCGTATATCGTCAGTTTTTTTTTTTTTTTTTAAATGACAGGTTACTGGATTATGATACATGATATAAAATAACACGCAGAATACAGACTCCGGCTTACGTGTCGTACATGCACAATTTCAAACTGGAATTTTTGCGGGGAGTGTTTTACTTATATAGAGGGTGCATATGTTAGCGTAATTTCATTCCACCGTGTATTTATTCCGGGTATCTGTTTTTCACTAGAGAATATTGGAAGTAAAAGTGTCACGAGCGTCGATCTTGGTATCGTTGTTTTGTTTATATTGACCGGTTTATTGTTTACATATCTATACTATTAAACGAGAAGACCTCATTTTTGGTGTCGCTTCTCTTCTTTCCACAATAAATTAATCAACACGCCTCTGTGTCCTATAGGTACAGTGCATAGTCGCATTTGTCATCCATTCATATGATTATTCAGATTGAGTTATTTTAGGAGAAAAACGAGAAAAAAGGCATCCGGATATTGTCCCGTCATTGTACGAAATTTTAAGTCAGATTAGACTTCCGGTTTGCGTTTTTCTGTATACATACTACGAATAAAGTGTATTTTTAGAATTTTATCTGCTATCATTTTCAAGTTTACTATCCACGGCGGTCACAGAGTTTATTAAATAGAGAGCGTCTGTATAGTATATCAATGATCACCATGGATCGATTAGTAAACTTAAAATTGAAAGTAAATACGCTTTATTTATATAGTAATGAATGTTCATAATATACAGATAAGCGCTAAAATTATTCATGTGAACTTTTGATACTTTTTCTGAAATTCTCCAGTCATTAAATCTTTAACAAAATTCATTGATTACATAAAAAAAAGAAGATGTGGTATGATTGCCAAATTCTCAGAGTCCAGTCATTAAATCTTTTACAAAATTCATTGATTACATAAAAAAAAGAAGATGTGGTATGATTTCCATGTTAAGACAACTCTCCACAAGAGACCAAAAATGACACAGATATTAACAACTATAGGTCACCGTACGGCCTTTAACAAAGAATAAAGCCCATACCGCATACTCAGCTTCAAAAGGCCCGAAATGACAATGTAAAACAATGCAAACGAGAAAACTAGCGGCCTTATTTATGTAAAAAAAATGAACGAAAAACAAATATGTAACACATAAACAAACGACAACCACTGAATTACAGGCTCCTTACTTAAATAAATGTTCATAACATACTAAATGTATGTTCATATTGAAATTGATAGAAAACCAAAAATTGGGAACTTTGGAAATAAAGGTGGAGGGTAAAAAAACATTTTCCTGTCCCCAATAACCTATGACTTATGATACTTTTGCTGAAATTCTCCAGTCATTCTGTATTTTACAAAATTCTTCCAACAACACTTTACATACTTTAAACTACGCTCTGAATGCCCGCGATTTCGCGGGTGTGTTCTAGTATACATTTATGGGTTGAAATAATTTTCAGGGAATTAGTTTAATAGTCCTTCATTACTGAGTAAAAATATAAATTTTTCGTCAATAGACAAGTTATAAAATTGATCGTTATGTTTTACTGCTTCATTATACAATATATTTCGAAGGTCTGCATGTAAAGGACATAAAGTAACTATATGTTTCTCATCTTCAATTTCGTTTTTACACATAAAACAACATCTTTCATTTATTGGCTTTTTCTCATATCGTCCTGTTTCTATTTTAAGTGGCGCAACGACACATCTAAATTTTGCATAAGCACTTCTAAATTTAATAGATATATTTTGTTTTAAATATAACTCTGTACAATATTGTGATTTATATCGCTTATAAGTACGTACGAAGCTAATTATTACCATTACTCTGTGACAAAATTTTCGTTTGCATTCTGCAATATATTATTAAATAAAACATTTTCAATTTGTAGAACAATTTTCTTTATGCAGCACACTATCAATACTAGTCTAGTATACAAATCAAAGTTACAATCTTTAAGTTTTTTTCATGACTCTATTACACCAGTTTTTCTTATTATTTACAGCATTTTGATGTGACCATTTGAAAACTTTATAATTTATTCTGTCATTGGTCATGGCACTACATCTTGCCCAATGCCTAAATACACATGTCCATTGTTTTACACTAGGAGGTCTCCAGCCCATGTCCCCGTTAATTTCATCACCTATAAAAAAAAACATGATAGCTCTGTTCTGGACAGCGTTGATACAAGAAAAAGAACGAGTGCCCCAAATGGATGCACCGTAGCTTATTACTGACCAGACCAGAGTATCAAATAACGTTTTAAAGTACTAACCACAATATGTGCTTTACATTTAACAATTAATAAACTTAGAGCTCGACTAGCAGACCTTGCTACAGCTTTAGCCATAATATTATGATGAGTGGTGGATATTTGGAACTGGATCCGGATTAACCAACCTTTTAAATTCTGTTGATGGATAAAAAGCAATATGTGAATTTGTCGCAAAAATTGACGCTTTCCTATCATAAAATTACAAGACCAAAAATGGTGACCCAAGTTTTTATGCATACAATGACTTATACTGATGTAACTCGATTCAAAATACAAGTGTGCCAAAAAGTTTAGAAATCGGGAGATATGGCATTCGGTATCGTGTTACGAGTTTAAACGTTGAAAATCTGTATCGATACATTGAATTCGTTTCGTCTAACGTTATAACGTAGAAACGTCACGTTCCGTAATATAGCGTTACTGGTGTAAACAAGATGTCCACAGCTCCGACTGCAAGTGATTTCCTTCTGTTAAGATGAGTTTCCATATAGTGTAAAAGCATTTCAGGTATGCAACTTGTTTATTTTATCAAGTTTTACCATTTGTGATACAATTTTCGTACTTGAGCGCTCTGGCATTGTCTCTATCGTCCCCGGGTAATCTACCCGGGAGCTTGCACCATTGAAGGTAATGGAGGGCGAGCTGGACTCAGTGACAACAAAAAAAAAATAAAACCAGATGCTCCGCAGGGCGTAGCTTTATACGACCGCAGAGGTTGAACCCTGAACGGTTAGGGCAAGTATGGACACAACATTCAAGCTGGATTCAGCTCTAAATTTGGATTGTGATTAAATAGTTGACACAGCATAGGTTTCTGACACAGAATGAATGTGTTCTAATGAACTTAAAATTTTTGTTTCTCTTAGAGCAATTCACTATGCTGTTGAATATTAATCCTCTCAAAAAAATGTTTGAAGAAATTTTCTTTTTTATTTATGAAATTTCAAATGAGAAAAATTGAACCCAATTTTTTTAATCACATCCCCCTTTCCCTTATTCCAAAACTAATCTCAATTAAAATTTCTAATGGAGTTTGCAACAATAACTACTCATTTAAATACATCATAAAATATTAAGATGTAAAAAAACTGCTTATTATCACTGAATGGTAAAGATTATTTTAATTTATCAGTTGGTAGTAAAAAGTGAATATACATTGTATATTGTATATAACAAAGATTTAAGTTGATTCTGGACAAAGAAAGATAACTCCAATTAAAAAAAAATCTTGCTATTGCACAATATTTTGCAATTAGATATTTCTTGCTTACTATTCTGGACAAAGAAAGATAACTCTAATTAAAAAAACATTTGATATTTCACAATATTGTGCAATTAGATATTTCTTGCCATTGCGCAATACTGTGCAATTGAAAAGACTTGCTATTGCACAATACTTAATATAATAATTTTAGATCCTGATTTGGACCAACTTGAAAACTGGGCCCATAATAAAAAATCTAAGTACATTTTTGGATTCAGCATATCAAAGAACTTCAAGATTTCAATTTTTGTTAAAATCAGACTAAGTTTAATTTTGGACCCTTTGGACTTTAGTGTAGACCAATTTGAAAACAGGACCAAAAATGAAGAATCTACATACACAGTTAGATTTGGTATATCAAAGAACCCCATTTATTCAATTTTTGATGAAATCAAACAAAGTTTAATTTTGGACCCCGATTTGGACCAACTTGAAAACTGGGCCAATAATCAAGAATCAAAGTACATTTTAAGATTCAGCATATATATCAAAGAACCTAACTGATTCATTTTTTGTCAAAATCAAACTAAGTTTAATTTTGGACCCTTTGGACCTTAATGTAGACCAATTTGAAAACGGGACCAAAAGTTAAGAATCTACATACACAGTCATGACAGTTAGATTCAGCATATCAAAGAACCCCAATTATTCAATTTTGATGAAATCAAACAAAAGTTTAATTTTGGACCCTTTGGACCCCTTATTATGTTGGGACCAAAACTCCCAAAATCAAACCCAACCTTTCTTTTATGGTCATAAACCTTGTGTTTAAATTTCATAGATTTCTATTTACTTATACTAACGTTATGGTGCGAAAACCAAGAAAAATGCTTATTTGGGTCCCTTTTTGGCCCCTAATTCCTAAACTGTTGGGACCTAAACTCCCAAAATCAATACCAACCTTCCTTTTGTAGTCATTAACATTGTGTTTAAATTTCATTGATTTCTATTTACTTAAACTAATGTTATTGTGCGAAAACCAAGAATAATGCTTATTTGGGCCCTTTTTTGGCCCCTAATTCCTAAACTGTTGAGACCAAAACTCCCAAAATCAATCCCAACCGTTCTTTTGTGGTCATAAACCTTGTGTCAAAATTTCATAGATTTCTATTAACTTAAACTAAAGTTATAGTGCGAAAACCAAGAAAATGCTTATTTGGGCCCTTTTTGGCCCCTAATTCCTAAAATGTTGGGACCAAAACTCCCAAAATCAATACCAACCTTCCTTTTGTGGTCATAAACCTTGTGTTAAAATTTCATAGATTTCCATTCACTTTTACTAAAGTTAGAGTGCGAAAACTAAAAGTATTCGGACGACGGACGACGACGACGACGACGACGACGACGACGACGACGACGACGCCGACGCCAACGTGATAGCAATATACGACGAAAATTTTTTCAAAATTTGCGGTCGTATAAAAAATGAGTCACTGAGGCCAGGGCTGGACTAGTACCTCAGTAACTGCTAGTAGTCCTCTGCTAACTGATGTATCATTGTCATTTTGCTTAGTTTCTTTTGTTGCCTAATCTTACACAGTGTTCCAGCTAGGCCGTTTTCAGAGGGCGCGGCGCCCGCCCTTTTCCGAGTGGCGCCCTGTGCCCTTTTTACAGTTTCCAGGGCGCCCTGCGTATTGATATGATACGCTAATTACTAAATTTTACCTGGGGAAAAGTTTATGACTTTGTTTACGACCCCAAGCTAATCAATGGTTACAACTGGTGTCATAATCTGTTGTTATAGGTAATCCGTTTATCGGATGGGTCATTAATGATCATCAACATTAATTCGTTCAAATAGAATCGGTCAGTCGGCAATTATCTTTGAAGAAATGTGCATACAACAACTTGGGCACAATTTGCGATGTTTACCGTAGTTTCATGGAAGATACGTAATGACAGAAAGTTGGAAAACCATTATAAACTCGTTGAAGACATTGTTTTACTTGTTTTCTGTAAAATAAACAGAAAATTCAGACGTATTTGTCATTGACTGCCTTCATTTTTGATACGAAAATAACAAAATCGACCGCCATATTGTGATCATATTTACATCATATTTACGTACTGTTTATAATCCTCCAATGAAGGAGCACACCCGAATAAAGAAAGATAACTCAATCTGATTTTTTTCCTAGCATTGAGTAACCCATTTACATATTCTAAAATGTGTCTCCATACTTCTTGCTTAAGAATATATATGTTTAGGTATTTATTTTGAGTTATGGGAAAAGTTAAAGAGGGTCTTAGTAGCAGTGTTGGTAGGGTGCCTTGGTCATCTTTTTCTGTATTCTTTATTTTTGATCCTATTTTTCACTGTTGCTTTATATCCTAAAATTGTGAATTTACTGAGCTGTTTTGTGCTGTATTGCCATCAAGCACTGCAGGGGTAGAAAGGTGAAACTGGTAAAATGTGGTAGACCATAGAAACAGTTTGAAACAGGTCTCCTTTCAAAACATACTGCATATAAAGTTCAACTTTGCCAAGCAATGATAAAAAAACTTGTGTGACAAGCTGCTTGACAAGTTTTTCAGCCTTAAAAGTAGAAAGATAGAGTTCTATATGGGCTAAAGATATTGTTCTTGTATAACCTGTGATTCAACATCTTTTATTAAAATATGCCCTTTTTATATTATCATATCGCGCGTTAAATGCCCTTTTCAGGATTGGCACCCTGCCCTTTTGAAAACCTAGCTGGAACACTGTTACACATCAAACTCTAGGCTTCTTTTGAACTGAGTTTTGCTGTGTGCAATTACTGTGTGTATTTTTTTTTTATTATTCTACATTGGTTAACCGTAAGGGTTAAAATCTCACAAAACATTTTAAGTTGTCTCTTTGACACTTTCACCATTAAGTTGACATAATTGATATTTTTTTATATATTTTTATTTAAGAGTGATTGACAGTGTATCATCAGCAAACTTTGCAAGGATAAACAATACCATAAGAAAAATGTACAAATAAATTCTCTGCATGAACCAGGAAGTTTTTATTTAATGTTACAATTGTAAGTTGTGCAATATCTCAGAACAATTTCATAATATAATGATTTACATTAATCTGAACCATTCCATCAAAATAAATTAACAAAATATTGTTTATTTACTTACGTGATTAATGAAAACAAGTAAATTTCAGCTTTAGAATACTTTAATACTGGGATGGGCATTACTGGGTATTCCCATTTGGGAATTTCCCTGAGGGGGTCACCTGATTCAGTGATTGTGAAGCAGCCATTTTGAATTTTTTTTTATCATTGTTTATTGAAAATTGAAACGATTTAACATACAAAACACCAATGACATTTTTCTCTGGATTAAAAACCCATTATCTCCAATTAAAAACTCCTCGTTGATACATGTTTTATCCAATGTAATGCATCTATTAACAATAAATGTTCATAAAAACACGACATAATCTAAAACTGTCATTGTCAGCTCTAAAATCAGACAGGGCTTTTTATAATATTCATAGCTATAGTTGGAGAATTTCTAGTCAAAATTAACTTCATTTCTTTACCTGATATAAACTTTATTTACTCTTCTTTCTTCAATGTTTTGTAAATACTCGTTGGACTAAAATCCGCCTTGTGAATAAACATTTTATGTAGCCTCCGAAGAAGCTACACAAGATTTAGAGATGTTCCGAGTGGATTGGGGGAAATTGAGGAAACGTTTTATTTTGATTTAACTTTAACAAGTATTTAAATTGTAGTAGAAATAGCTACGCTGTCATATTAAAGCAAAAATTTTTTTATTAGTATTGAAGTAACGTCTATGAGATTTTCGAATTTTGTTAAAGCTAAATACCCTTGTTTCACATTCCTTTCCCTTTCAAATTTTCCCGCCAAAATCACATATGTATTTGGAACGCCTTGGAGTTTTATAGGACTTCCTGTTTACTTAGCAACCTTCAATATGGCGAAGAGAATTCGGACGATGACAATGTTTTCAGACGGATAGTTAAATAGATAAACGAAATACAGTGGACCAGATCAGTGAACTTAATCAACAAAAAGAAAAACTCAAAACATACATTTGAAATTTGTTTGCTCGTTTATAGTGCAACAATGGCAACATCACACATGCAAAGAACTGGGTTAACACCAAAATCAAATATTATGATGACTGAAAACATTGTGGATAAGCCACGTATTCCATTAGTTGCCCATGTTATCACTGATGATGACATTGGATTACTCCAGGTATATACAAAATGACTATGTTTTGGTAATGTTGGTAGACATACTAAAAGTATTAGGTATAAACGATTAATGGCTGTGTGTTTACACAGTAATCTCCAATCCCACCGAAAGTCGATTCATTCGAAGTCAATAGTTCCCCTTGATAAAATAAGGAATATTATTTCAAATCAATATGATAAAATTTAATTCAACATTTTTCAGCAACAAGATCTTTTATTTGAAGTTCTAATACTTATAATTGTTAATTGTTATATTTTTCTTTATATATATATATATATTAGAGTAACTTGCATGAAGGAAAAGAAGAAATTTACTATTTCTTTTCACACTGTCTTCTCTGTGATATATATAAGAGGGGCACTAGCTACATTTTGTACATTATAAATTTGGAAAATATAAAATCTATATATATAAAATATAAAAAATATTTTTTTATTGTTCAATCATTTAGGTAAGTGAAATAGTGAAATAATAATTTGCTTTTAGCAGTAATAGCAGTCAGTAAGGTTCATTTTTTTTTCTAAAATAAGTTAAGAAACATTGATGATGAATTATTCACTTGCAAGTCAATATTCAACCTCTTTGAACCATATTCATGTGCACCTCATTTTAACCCCTTAGCTAGAGATTGACAACACATGAATTGTCCGTATTAAGTTATTTAGAGAAAAAGAATGTCAACCATGAAAGTGAAACCAGACTACACGAAATACGTCGGACTGTCGCAGGGTTCTTACTAAGGCGAGTCCATGAGTCCTGGACTCATCAAAATCTGTCTGGACTCACCATTTTCAAAACTGGTGAGTCCACAGATGCATCAAGATTGAAATATTTTGTATAAACTGAATACAGTTAAGGCCAAAAAAAATATATGTCTGTTTCCTGTTTCCCGACCGACCCTGACTCAAACCCCCCGACCCTAGATCTTTTTATTCAAATCCGGAAAAAAATCGTTTCCGGTCCGATCCAAATCCGTATTTTACTATGCCCAAACAATCAAAATGGCTGCTCCCAGCACAAATGTGCTACAATTAAGGTTTAAAAAATGTCAGCACTGGGAGGATTATTCAATTAAAGCTTCTTTAAAGGGATTAAATCATTTTGGGGTACAGGACACTAACCAAACATGACATTTAACCGACTGCAAATCTGACAGGGAGTGCAAAAATTAAAAAAAAAAAAAAAAATCCTGACCTACCGACCCTGATTTATTTGCCTTGGAAGCAGGAAACAGACATATATTTTTTTTTGGCCTAAACACAAATATCATCATTTTATAGCAAAAGTTTAAAAGTGATCTGAATTTGATTTCATTTCATTGATCTGTTAGGAAATGGAGACTAAAATATTATTTTTTATTACAATAAAATATTTTCTTGCTGTTGGACTCATCATACCTAAAAATGATGAGTCCCTGGACTCGCCTTCAAAAATCCTTAGCGAGAACCCTGTCGTCGGACAAATCCGGTGAATAATGGATCGGTCTGGTAAAATTTTGTTGAATTCCGGTCCGAATGTCCTGTGTTTTTTTTTCATGGATTTTTCTAACATTCTAGCAAAATTGCCAAACGATCTCAAATTCATTTTCATCTTTATTATTCATCACAGCGATATTTATTTTGTTCAACCGCTAGCTTTATGCCGAAAATCGCCAACCAGTAATTTGTTAATCCGGGTAAAAACATATCTGACTGTCAAAAACAACAATGGCTGCCATCATTGGCACAACAGGAAATGTAAATAAAACCGGATCAGATTCTGGGAACGGATAAGGATTATTCCGGGTTTTCAGATTAAATACAATAAATGAATAAAAAGCCAAGCAGATCACAAAATTCAGCTATGAAATATAAACACTAGAATTGAAAACCAAAAGATATATGAAAAAGAAAGAAGAAACAGGAAATAATATTTTATACAGAAACTCTAAATTATGTTTAATTCACAAACATTGTCAAAATCCAATAAAATGGGACATTACTCTTCACTGAAATGCATTCAAGCAATTGTGCACAACTTTCATAACAATATACCCTCTTGTTACATCATTTTGTTTTTGTGCATTTTGGGGAGGAGTAGGGCACAACAAAGTCATATGTTTGTTGTTTTTTGTCGGATAATATACAATTAGATGTAAAAAAAATTGGTCTGGTAAAATTTCATTCGGTCTGGTAAAGCTAGGATGCTTACCAGACCGAATGTCCTGTAAAAATAAAATTCATTCGTGTAGTCTGGAAACAACGGTTTGATGTTTTGATTCACAAAAAATAATTCTTATACAGGTAAAAACAATGATTAACACATATTTTTAATAAATTATAATATGAAATTAAACAGACCTAAAAAAATCCAATTGCATGAGATTGCTATCTATTAATTGCTAATAAGACCATCAGAGATCTTCAGAAGTCACCTCAATAGTTAATTAGAACATGAAATTTAGAGCTAGTGCCCCTTTAAAATAAAATCCCTATCTAGCATGTTTAAAGACTAAGTCTATAAGTGAAAAGTATTTAATATATAATTAATGATAACATTTATACTGTTGGTTTTATTTTGAAGCTACTGCATATGTTTTCTGTACCATGATGAATTAGTAGTCTTTGACACATTTCATTTTAGATGCCTTCTGATTTTTTCTAGTGATTTTAATCATTAAAATTTGAAAAAGAATATTTATTAGGGCCCCACAAAATGGTGGTCCCCTATAGTGATTAGTCTGTCCATTCCTAACAAATTTTGTCGACTCTATGTCTAACAAAATGTTGGTTAAAGTTGTAATTGACAACCCTATGTCTTAGGGTAAAGAACTGGTCTGCTCTATATTTTGAGAACCATTACAATTTCGAAGTTTATACTTGACATGTATATTAACCGACACCACAGGGTAACGTCATAATGTATGAACGTCTTCCTAGGTCAAATGTCAAGGTTAAAAACTTTGGTTTCAGTTGACAACCCCATGTTCTATTTTTAAGATAATGTTCGCTCTATATCTTAAAAAACGTTATGATTTCAAAGTTTAAACTACAGTACACATGTACATTTGTATGTTAACCAAATTAGAGTGTGTCATAATGTATGCACAATTCCTAGGTCAAAGGTCAAGGTAAAAAGACTTTGATTTAAATTGACAACCCCATGATGTCCTATGGTTAAGATAATAAAAAAATACCACACATTATTCAGTGGGGCCAACATAGATTGATCCAATCTCAATGATGTTTAGTTGTTCCTTTTAAGGGCCTTTGATGGGCAGTATGACATTTATACACAACAGAACAATTCACTACGGTTTTGTAAAAGCCATTTTTGTTTTACATTGAAATGAAATATCAAATGTTTATATTGACTGAATGCAATGTACATATTCTTTATAGTCTTTTGTAATCTTATATTATTTGGTTTCAGGGTGCTAAACTACAGCCTATCAATTTGAACAGAGTGGTGAAACTTCTAACCGATCCACATTCGGTAGGTTTAGTCAGAATTTTAATGAAATTCACTTATTTATTCAAATCTTTACATATATTACATTAATATTATCTATCTCACATGACTTAAATACCATAAGATCTATTTCCACAAAGTTTTAGTGTCCAGTGTTTTCAGATAACACATTGTTTATTTAATGATCTGTTTTCTCCAAAGTTAAACAGATAATGGAAATATTTCCCCCTCCTCTTATTAACTGTTTACCACAAATGTAGCTACATGTATTTCTTCTCTCTGAACCAAATTTTTCTGTATTTGTCTTAATAGTTTGGTGAATTTTTGGTCCATTGAATTATACTGGTGCTTTGTCATATAAGTTATATTCTTTTTTCATAGGATTACCTTTTATATTGTTATTGAATGCCGATACATACAAATATAGCACTTTAACACATCCATGATTTTCTTTGTAGGTTATGCTGTATGACCGACATGTTAATGCATTACAGAGATTAGTCAGACACTACCAGAAGGGATTTGTATCCTTTTTGGAATTGATTTGTACAACAATGAATGTTGACAGGCTTTATAAAATAATGCAGGATTCAAACTCACAACCTCTGTGTTGACAGACTAGTGATATAGTAGTTTGACTACTGATACCACTCTGCTTTCAATGCCTCTAAAACAGCAAGAAAAACATCTACATGCTATGTGCTAAAAAAGTGTAACATACAGTGTTCCAGCTAGGCCGTTTTTAGAGGGCGCTGCGCCCGCCCTTTCTCGAATGCCGCCCTATGCCCTTTTTAGTTTCCAGGGCGCCCTGCCTTTTTTGAAGATTAATTGTATATTATTTTGTTCATAATTGATATGATCCGCTGATTACTAAATTTTACCTGGCGAAAAGTTTATGACTTTGTTTACGACCCCAAGCTAATCAATGGTTACAACATCCGAATAAAGAAAGATAACTCAATCTGCTTTTTTCCTAGCATTGAGTAACCCACTTAACGTATTCTAAAATATGTCTACATACTTCTTGCTTATGAAGGATATATATGTTTAGGTATTTTGAGTTATGGGAAAAGTTAAAGAGGGTCTTAGTAGCAGTGTTGGTAGGGTGCCTTGGTCATTTTTTTCTGTTTTCTTTATTTTTAATACAAATTTTCAATGTTGCTTTGTCCTAGCATTGTGCATTTCTGAGCACAGCTGTTTTGTGCTGTATTGCCATTAAGCACAGCAGAGGTAGAAAGGTAAAATTGGTAAAGTGTGTAAAGACCATATCATAGAAACAGAATGAAGCAGGACACCTTTCAAAACATGCTGCATATAAAGCTTAAATGTGCCAAACAATTATCTAAAAACTTGTGTGACAAGCTCCTTGACAAGTTTTTCAGCCTAAAAGTATCCTTTATGGGCTAATGATGTGGTTCTTGTATAACCAGTGATTTCAATGAATAAACACAATGTTTGATTAATATCTTTATTAAAACATGCCCTTTTCATATTATCATATCACACGTTAATGCCCTTTATCAGGATTGGCACCCTGCCCTTTTGAAATCCTAGCTGGAACACTGACATAAACATGTTGAATCAAAAGGTCAAGATAAGGAATAACGAGTAGTAATAGCTGTTACTTGTTGATACACCTTGGAACATAATAGGGTTACTATGGATTCTTTTATTATTGTGGGTGTCAATGGATTGAGGAAAATTTGTGTTTTATACAAAGCATATAGAAAATTTGTAATTTGTTGAACATTTGAATTCATGGTTCACCTGTACCCACGAATCTCACGAAAAATTGGTATCCAATATGAATAATAATGAATCCACAGTATATATTCACTCTTTCTATTTTAACAAAAAAGAAAGTCAAATAGGTCAGCTCGGATTAACTTTTTGGATGCAGATTTCTGTGTCTTTTTTTTAAATTTTGTATGAATCCTTAACTTTGTAACAGCCTATGAAGGACTTGGTACAGGTTTGTAAGATATTGAATACTTGTGCTGACCGAATGCCTGACCAACCATTATATGAACAGTTGATTGTGGAAATATTAAAGATTTGTAGTTACCCGTTCCTTAAGGAGAAATCATCAGATGAGTTGGTGTATGAACAAATAGTTACAGAATCTGTATCACAACTAGGTAGGCAAAAATATATCTTTCATATTTGTCATTATTATAATTTATTTTAAATTATATACAACTATAAATGTATAAAATAGTTGTCACATTAGCTGTGTTTTCATTTATAATGTCTTGTTACATACACTTTTAAAAGATAAAAGCTGAAGTTTTTTATAAAACTATATGTATCACATCTCCAATGTTAATTTCATAAACAAATGCCAAATTAGTGGATTTTTTTTACAAATATGAGATGTTCACAACTAAGTATTGAAGTAAGATATACATTTGGTATGAATATAGTATCAACTTAATCAAGCTAAAAATTGTTGATTTCTACTGTATATTTATATGTAACCAAATATGTTTACCAGGAAAGTTTATATTTTTTTTTCTTTCATTGTTTTATTTTCGCTTTTCATATATTTTATTGGTTTAAGGTATTCAAGTGTCTACCATTATATATATTAGTTTGTATATACCAACAGGTTATATGATGAGAGTATCCAGTCGAGACATCAGGAAACAGATTTGTTCTACTTTACATGGTTTCTACAGTGAAAAACCAAAGAATCAGAATGTTCAAAGTAAGTATTTATATGGACTGATGAAGGCATGACAGACATTCTGTTGGAGTTTAATGTTACATAAAACCTATCAGTTTTGTTATGTACTGAGTAATGAAATATTGAATACATGTATATATAAATAGTCATTTAGTATAATGAAGCCATGTAGTTGTTAACTGGTAGTGGTTGTCTAATATTATTAGCACATAACCGTTAGATTCCAGCATTGTAAATGAATAATTTAAATAGGAATCTTTGTCATTCAATTTTTAATTAGCACATACAATGTTGTCAGTCATCATAAAGCACTTTATTCTATTTTTTGTTTTGGAAATATGTTCAGTTATCTTCCTTTGAATACAGGTTTAAATGTTTATTTTACAGAACACAAGGCTACATCGCTAACTTATAACCAGAACATCATAGAGAACAGTGATGTATCAGAAACACTAGTAAAGGTAAATAAATTATAACCAGAACATCATAGAGAACAGTGATGTATCAGAAACACTAGTAAAGGTAAATAACTTATAACCAGAACATCATAGAGAACAGTGATGTATCAGAAACACTAGTAAAGGTAAATAAATTATAACCAGAACATCATAGAGAACAGTGATGTATCAGAAACACTAGTAAAGGTAAATAACTTATAACCAGAACATCATAGAGAACAGTGATGTATCGGAAACACTAGTAAAGGTAGATAACTTATAACCAGAACATCATAGAGAACAGTGATGTATCAGAAACACTAGTAAAGGTAAATAAATTATAACCAGAACATCATAGAGAACAGTGATGTATCAGAAACACTAGTAAAGGTAAATAACTTATAACCAGAACATCATAGAGAACAGTGATGTATCAGAAACACTAGTAAAGGTAAATAACTTATAACCAGAACATCATAGAGAACAGTGATGTATCAGAAACACTAGTAAAGGTAAATAACTTATAACCAGAACATCATAGAGAACAGTGATGTATCAGAAACACTAGTAAAGGTAGATAACTTATAACCAGACCATCATAGAGAACAGGGATGTATCAGAAACACTAGTAAAGGTAGATAACTTATAACCAGAACATCATAGAGAACAGGGATGTATCAGAAACACTAGTAAAGGTAAATAACTTATAACCAGAACATCATAGAGAACAGTGATGTATCAGAAACACTAGTAAAGGTAGATAACTTATAACCAGAACATCATAGAGAACAGGGATGTATCAGAAACACTAGTAAAGGTAGATAACTTATAACCAGAACATCATAGAGAACAGGGATGTATCAGAAACACTAGTAAAGGTAGATAAACTAACAATCTGATTCATTGACTGGAGCTTGATCAGCAACTCTACAGTACAGTCTAGTTGTTCTGAATCAACTTCTTGGAATTTTGGGTCCTCAATGCTCTTCAACTTTGTACTTGTTTGGCTTTACAACTATTTTGATCTGAGCGTCACTGATGAGTCTTATGTAGACGAAACGCACGTCTTGCGTAATAAATTATAATCCTGGTACCTTTGATAACTATTCCATTATGCATTTCAACCAGCTATAATACCTTAATTCTTAAAGCTTCCATTTGAAAAATTTACAGATAGAAAACAGTTGCCCTAAGCAATAAGTTTAATTACAACTGGACATTTAATCATGTAAAATTCTACTATGTAGAAGATGAATTTTAATGTACACCAAAACAATTTTAACTCATAATGACATTTATTTACAGAACAAAAATTTATGTAGGATAGTGAAACCATGCATTTTAAAATAAATTTTGTAATATAAAACTTTTCTATTTACAGTCCCTGGCTTTGATAGAGAATGAGTTGGACATGAAGCTTGGTATTTTAACTGTTCTACAGAAGTTTTCAAACAAATCAGGTAATTGAGTGATGATAAACTAGATAATTTATGTAAAAAGTTAAAAACAAATATTGTTCCTTATGGTTTGAACATTGCATTTTAATAAATTAATGGTGAACAGGTCCTTCGTCAAAGTTTTTAACACATTAGATATGAATTTAAAATTGGTAAAGGGGACTATTAAATACTGTTAAATTCAGGATTGAAGAATTGGATGGATAAAAGAGGAAAGAAAGATACCAAACGGACAGTCAAACTCATAAATCTAAAAATAAACTGACAATGCCATTGCTAAACATGAAAAAGACAAGCAGACAAACAATAGTACACATGACACAACATAGAAAACTAAAGAATAAACAACACGAACCCCACCAAAAACTAGGGGTAATCTCAGGTGCTCTTGCAGATCCTGCTTCACATGTGGCACCCGTCATGTTACTTATGTGATAAAAAAAAGATAAAAGTGTTTAGCTATGTTATACATGTATACCAATTTATCGTCCTTCCCTCCGCCTATATCACCCTGCTCTGTTGCTCCGTATTTTTCGTATCAAGACTTCAAAACGAGACCAGGCATTATCAGCGACGTCACAATGTGAAAGGAGAAGTCCTTCCCTCCGCCTATTTCAATATTATGTGCAAGGAATTTAACATAAGGTGGAAATGTGAAAAAAAAGATAGAAAGTTTGAATGCCATATAAGGCCTTACATACAGTACATCTATAATGTAACATCCTCTACAATATTTAAATTACACATTTTAATGCCATAATTATTTTTCAGCAAAGAATTGTGATCAGATGCTACGAGCAGGTGCAGCCAACCGTATCTGTTCACATATGATGGATCCCGATCACTCAGGACAATTGTTGTTTAGATCTGTCAATATTTTATGGAATCTATTGGAAAATGGTGATCCTGCACCACTATCGGCACAGCTGAATAATTTTGTTTGTATCAGGTAAGGCTATTTGCTCATACTAGGTTTATTGGTTACATATTTCACTGACATTTTATGAAATGAATAAGACATTAGATCTTAGACCAATGTTTCCCCAATTTTTTACTAAAATGAGTTATGTTATACAAGTACATAAAAAAGGTATCTTGAAATGTAGAATAACTTTTCTTATATTCAGGTACATTTCTTGTCATATACATAAAGGGAAAGGTAGGGGGTTTTGTCACTGAGACAGCAACCATGTACGTATAGTTTAATTTCTAATCTTAATCTAGTTTTATCTTGCAAAGGGAAGTCATCACTATGGTTATCACATGCAACTGGTTTGCACATATATTGACCTTAAATAATTATTTGAAAATCAACAGACTTGGGTTTTGAGGCATTCAGTTTCTAATGGTGAGATGTCAACTCTGACTTAATACAACTATTTAAACTTAAAAAATCCAGTCCATAAATTGATCACCATATTGCTTATTTTTTTTCTTTTATGTATTACAGCCAATTGAGAGATGCATTTATCTACCAGCTAACACAAGGATACAGCCATTATGACAGACAACTAAGGAATGATTTATTGGTTCTATCTTCCCTCGTAGCCACTCACTGCCCTAATGCTCCATTTATAGAGACTGGATTTGCAAAACAACTTACTTTATTTGCAACATTTCAAGAAGGTATTGTCATATAGTTAAATTGTTGATGTTATTGTATAATGATGAATAATGGAAGATACATTTTTTTAATCTTTCAAATGCCATTTAATATTAACAAATGACCCAATATACCTATAAATGAAAACAAAGTTAAGATTTCGTCAGGATCCTTACTTTCACCAGTGATTGATACATAAAATTTCAAAATAAAAATCTTGATAAAAATGTTCATAATTTTATTGGTTGTATCATATTTTTATTAAAATTTATTGTAGGGCCACTGTGCTCTGGTGAAATATCTGTTTATCCAATTTTAATGATTCAACAATGCTCTGGTTAAGCATTTGATCATCTACTTTTAGCAAAGGACCACAATTTGGTCACACATTTGTTTATTTAAATTAAGTAAATGGCAATAATGCTTCATGTTTAAACTGTTTTTGATATCTAATTTCAGTGAAGAGCCACAATGCTCTGGTCAAACATTTGAAGTTGATGCAGAACCATGAAGACTTTGAATTGAAGAAATTATTGTTTAACATCCTGATATCTCTAAGTAAAGACTCAACAGTCATTCCAGTAAGTAACACGACAAAAGAATGTCTCTGTAAAGGTTGTTTACAGCTAGTTCTATAACAGTGGACAATCAAGAATGTCTCTGTAAAGGTTGTTTACAGCTAGTTCTATAACAGTGGACAAACAATCTACTGTTTACAGCCTCTTCTGTTTGGACAAAATCAAGCAAAAAGCTATTTTCATCAAATGATATATCTTCCACACAAAGTAGACAATATGATAAACACTTATTCTTGTTATAAAACAAGTGTATCATAGTTTTGGTTAAAATTGTTATTTTGAAATGTATTTATATTTAAAAAAAAGACTATAGTTACACAAAATGAAATTATTTATTTCAGATAACTTAACAGAAACTTATTTGAAGGTCGATCATGCATTATCTGTATTTAATTACTTCCAAATCAAGAAATTCTGGTACAAAAGTATGGAAGAATAATGTTTTTTTTATTATATATAGTTACATGTATAGGTGAGCGAGATTCACCAAGCTGGATAATTTATAATTGAATAAAATGTAATAAGAGGAATCATGTTTTGTTGACCCAAAATTTTTCAGGCCTTTTAACTTTTTTTTTATATCTAGGTTTTATCAGAAGGACATTTGATGTTAGCACTGATGTCTTATGTGCGGGCCAATGAGAAAACTTCTGGTCCAAGAGATTGGTCTCAAGCCCAGTTCGAGGAGATACAGCTTCATGCTTTAGGAACCCTCTGTTCTCTGTGCCCTCTGATGCTGGAAGATTATATGATTTGTCAAGGGAGCACCAGGTTACTGTTATTATTAGAATGGTGTACTGGACCAGGTAAGTCTGCATACAAGCTTATAGAAAATTGGATATTTTTGTTGAACAGTTAAATTCATGGTTTTCCTGTATCCACGAAATCAATGAAAATTAGTATCTGACAAATAATAATGTATCCACAGTAATTAATATAACAAGGCAAGATTTTGTAGATGAAGATACATCAAATTATCATACTATTTGACAATTATTTTGAATTTGATAAAGAAAAAGCTTATGAAGATGTATGTAACATTCAAGAGATTACATGTTTATCATTATTTAACCCTACAGGTATTAGAAGACAATTGTTTCCATCATCATGCAGTTTAACTCAAATCCTCTGGGGAGATTATTAACCAATATAACTGTATACACTTTTTGTGTATAAAATAAAATACACAAGGTCACAAAGTTTTGTGTTTTCTCCAATTAATTTGAATTTGAATTTTAAAATTATTTCATTTAATTTTACAGAGGATTTTGGTGGTCATGGTAACAGTTACCATGGAACTGGTGGTCGTGGTAACAAGAGAGCTCAGATGAGATATTGTTTACGTCTGATCAGAAGTATTGTTTCTACAGGACAAGAAACAGTTCTCCAAGATCTGGCTGATCAAGGAGCCATTAATCAGATTTCAAGTATGGAACTTATTTCAATTATAGTTAAAATATGTTATCATTAAATAAAGAAGGGGAATTCAAATATATTCTTATACATTTTTTAACATTGAAATCGTAAACAATAGCTAATGAAATTTGATGAAAAATCTTTTTTTCTAAGAAAAATCAAAAGAAATATTTTTTTTTACCATATATAAGTATGTCTAAATAAAAACAAAGAAAGATTGATGAACTACTTTCTGAATATGTTAACAAATTTTATTACTCTTTCAGCCATTCTCCATAATGCCACACAAAGTAAAGATAGTGACGATGCTATAGATATTGAGATGCAGTCAGACATGTTGTTTATATTATCTTGTTTGTGTGAAGGGGATATGCACAGAAAGGTATGTCAGTTGTTGATAAAATTGTAATATGTTTTCTTCCAATTCTCATTAAACAATAAATAGTCACCAGGATTTTGATCATGTTTTGGTTTCTAGCAGAACAGATGTATTAAAAATTGAAAAATATCTACCTCCAAATTGTAACTTTCATAAATTGAAAGGATCCAGAGACCTATAATTGATTTGTATGTATATTAATTTAATTACTGCAAGAAAAAATTTGGTATGTTCATTATGTGTTCATGGAACAAGGAGACTTTCTGTAGATTGACAACAAAATTATCTGTGACAGAGTAGGACTTTGTTAAGTGTGATGTGAAATATAAACTGCTACAATTTTTGCATTCTATAGCTAATAAATCTTTAAAATGACTCTTCGTCTTTACTATCATAGAAAAGTGGTGAATATCATAATAAACAATTTTAAATACTTTTGTTTAAATGTTCTAATATCAGTCATATATTTACTTTTGTACTTCAACAGGAACTTCTAGGTACACAAGGTGTGGAAGTTTGTATACATTATCTGAGAACAGACAGTCGACAGTTAAACAGTGGACTAGGTCACCATCGTCTGTTGTTAGCTGCTGTAGATTGTGTCTGGTAAGCATGGACTGTTTTATTTTACTTTATATCAATATTTTAGTTGGGAGTGATCTCCCCTACCTCTAAATTTTAACAAAATGAAAAAAAAGATTTTAGGAGAACTCATATTTATCATTATTTGAGAGAAAATACACATTGCATAGAACAATTCTATCAATTTAACCTGAAAACTTGAGTTAACATCAATTTAGAATAGTATCATATACTATTATGGCATAGAATCTTATAACACTATATATCAAGTCTTTGGTTTGACGAAAACAGGGATTGAACACACTTAATTATATTTCACATCTAATGATGCTGAAGTTATTAAGGAAACAATTCAACCAAATAAAAAAGTATTTAATATCTGACTTTCGTTTTATTTTCAAAGGAAAAGTTTGGCATTGGCTTTTTTTTAAGGAGTTTGTTAACATGATAAATTTTTGAGACTAATTGAAATGTTTTAATTTTTCCTGAACAGGTGTTCAATAATTGGGTGTTACACAACAGAAGAATTTTTTATGGAATTAGAAGGTGTATTTTTACTGATAGACTTGTTAGAGGTATGTAAAAACTATTGATACTTTGATCTTTTGTTGGTATTGCACCAAATTATAATTATATGTCTATATTATCCATCTAGTAAAAATATTGACCCAAGATTTTTACTACAGAATGGTTACCACTGTACTTTAAGGGCATAGGAAATAGAAAATAGCTGATTATGTGGTACAGTTTTTACTCATTGTTGAAGGTCGTACAGTGACCTATAGTTGTTTTAAACTTCTATGTCATTTGATCTGGTTGAAAGTTGTCTTATTGGCCATTATCCAAGTTATCTTATTTTCTTATATTTACATTTGTTTTTTCAACACTTGGTACTGTTTATTACTTGGGACCAATTTTTATTAATAGTAGTGAAGATACACACACAAACACGAAAAACCTACATAAAAGTATATTATATAGTCATGTTGTATGCATTGTTACTACAAGTAAAGCTGTACAAGGTAAACAAAGAAGATATAGCAAATGTTCTAAATATTAATACATACATTAAAAAATAATATATATACATATACTCTGACCTCTGGTGGGAAAACCAAGAAAGATTTCATCTTTTACTAAGATACTTTATTTGTTAAAGGTATGTCCTAAAAACATGCATAACATCATCTTGGGCTGTCTGCTAGACTTATGTGAGAACCCTAAAACACAACATCATGTTCTGTCGTGGAGAGGAAAGGGAAATTGTACTGCTGCCCATCTATTCTGTGAAATCTGGAGAAACGAGGAGAAAGACATGGGTGTTCAGAGGGCATCTGATGGCTCCATTAAGAATGTTAGCCGACCATTGATGGGGGTACTGCAGGAACAACAGGGAATCGTATCATTACCTGCTACTATCCCAAGTCAATCAATAGTAGACGTGTCAGAAAACATGAGGGCTAAACTATACTCCATCTTCTGTAAAATAGGTAGGTATCTTAATCAGAAAACATTAGGGCTAAACTATAATCCATCTTCTGTAAAATTGGTAGGTATCTCAATATGGTTAGATACTTGGTCAAAGTAACTCAAATGTAGACATGTCAGAAAAACATGAGGGCTAAACTCTACTACCTCTTCTGTAAAATTGGTAGGTATCTAAATATGGTTAAATACTTGGTCAAAGTAACTCAAATGTAGACATGTCAGAAAACATTAGGGCTAAACTATACTCCATCTTCTGTAAAATTGGTAGGTATCTCAATATCATTTGTTCTCAGCTCAACTGTGGAGATATTTCAATAAGTTTTATTCTGTTGTCAGATTACTATCTTATTGATATGTACCCATATTTCTTTTTGTTCATATTTATATAAGACGAAATGTGTAAGAAAATAAAGCCAAACACTTTTAACAGTACTTTATATGAACTTTTGATTAAACTATATACATTTCAGTTAGCATTGATAAAAATTATAAAAACTGCAAACTTTGAGTCAAAAGATGGTAAAACCTTGTCATTATTCAGCGATTTCTGACTTTCACATAGAGCAATACTGGATTATCACAAGGTAGTTGATTGGGAATCTGAAATTAGTAGTTAAATTAAGCATTTCGTATCCAGCAGAGAAGCTATGGAACTATTTATCATGTTTTCATATTTATTTCCTTAACATGTTCTTGTGATTTTATTTTCAAATATTTTATGATAGGTTTCACAGATTTACCGGGGCTGACAGTTGAAGATCATGTGACTTTGGTTGTCATAGAAAAGTTCATGGATTTGAAGGTATGTATTTAAAGTACATATCTACATGTATCTGTCACAATAAAATACCATGCTTATTAAAAAAGTCTTTCTGTACAAGGAACAAGCTGTAAAAAATATATATTTCAACTTTTTGTGACCAATAAAAATGAAGAAAATAATATATTGTACATGATGTTTCTACATCTACAGGGGTTAAGAAATTTTCTTATAGCTCACTAGCCCAGGGCTAATTGATAGCAGGATCTTACTAGCCCTGTTGGCAGAACTACTAGCCCAACAAAACTGACCTGCTAGCCCTATAGCTAATAAGCTTTACAAATTCAGAGTTTGCTGCAATAACAATGAATTCTATAAAATTAGTAGATTTTTGCAAATTGGATACCCAAAACTTATGTCAGCAAAAATATTCCATAAGCAGATATATTCAATTGATCGACAATTGAATAGTCACTAAAAATTCTGATATAATGAGTTGACCAAATCTGGAGATGATACAAGTCTTGACCACTGCTATACATGGGTATATAAAGGATTGGAGGTACATCATCACGTTTGTGTAAAAGAATTATCAGCTGGTTAATTATGTAATGCTCATATATTTGTTTTCAGTTTTAAAATTCTATTTATTAAAATAAATTAAATGACCTCAAATATTTATGTGAATAAATTATAAATATCACGATCCATAGTTTGGGTCTTTTATAATTGTTTTATAAACGAAGAACAGTAATGTCCATATTTATATTTATCACAGGTAAGCAAATTGTGGGCTATAAATAGATTACAACCTCAGCACAGTCTCTAACCGATCGTGCAAGGGCTGTATAGTCAGTCAAGGTTGTTAAAAACTTCCATTTGTACAGTCTCTAAACTGAAACTGTATTTGATATTAATTTTATTTCTTTAAAAATCGAATTCATTTGAATATCAATGAAGATAATTGTGATTAATGAAATATTATTGCATCAAGTTTAAGTTTTTTGAAGACTGTTAATGTTTAGGTCATGGTTCTGGAGAGTTCTTCACAGTATATATGTAAACAAAAACCAAATGGCGTCCATAACATGTGCACATGTTTCAAATTTATATCTGACAAAAGTCGATGAGGTTTCTGCTGTCAGAAGGGATTCACATTTATATTACAATAAATTAATCAGAAGGAGGTACAATCAGGTTGCATAAGCAATGTACAATACCACCCCCTGTACTGACACATCGATATTGAAAGTATGGGATCCACCCAAAGTTTTTTGTTCTATTTTAAAACTTGTACAAAAGCAGTTTAAATTCTTGGAATCCCGGATGACGTAGTCGAATCTGATTGGCTAAGATAGAAAAGTGATTTAGTGGATTTTCCCCTTTCTATTTTAGAAACGCCAAGAATTTTTTGTTACTAGTCCGTTGGGCATATTGGGTTACAAGTTTTGGTTGCCCGAGGTCTAAATGTTTTAGTCCCAGGCGTCGGGCTAGTGGATTTCTTAACCCCTGATCTAGTAGTAGTTGCTTACTTGTATGACATTAGACAGGTAACCAGTTTAATATATTGTAAATAAAAGGTATAACTATCTGACTATTTCAGCTTGGAGAGGTATGGACTGAGGTGATATCCGAGTTACAGATGGAGGGTGTACGTCCAGTCACCCCTGACATGGAGGCTATAGAGGCCATATCTAGAGGTATAGAGGAGAGGGCTCAGATTGTCTGTGGTACTCAGATAGAGTTACTGGAAGCACAACAAAATCAGGATGTCCTTGATGAACAGGAATTCTATGCAGAGGTAAGATGTTATTTCAAGTAAAATTTGTTGGACTCATTACTGATGAGAGACTACAAAATCACTAATTTCTCACATGGCTGTAGAGGTAATGGTTGTATATATATATATATCCAATAGAAAGTTTGCCAAATTTTTATTAAATTAAAGTCAGTTTTAAATGCCTGCTTTTGTACACCTTATATAAAATGGATTTCTTTCATGTATAACTTTGGTGGTCTGTTCCTGTTAAAGCATTTTTTTTTTTTATTATAGAAGAAATCATACTATATTTTATACTTTTGTGACAAGGAGTTTATTATAATAGAGTTATTTTATTTCAGATTAGAGAGAATTACAGACAGAAGGAGAAACAGTTGAGTGACTGGACAGATTTTGTGGCCAGGACTTCAAACTTCCAATTATTAAAGGTTTGTTCCTTACTTGTCTAAAGGTAGCACATTAATTTCCAGTTTAATAATACAAATCCCCCCTCAAGGAAATTGAAGGTCTATCCTCATTTTGCTACCTTGACACATCTTTTGTAGCGCATGTCACCTGATGCTTTTTGTTGCATGTATAGTATATGCCATGGCGTATCCAGAACTTTTTATAAAGGGGGTCCCGCTGACTGACCTAATAGGGGCACCACTCCAGTCATGCTTCAGTGATTTTCTATATAATCAACAAATTTTCCCACGAAAAGGGGGCCCTGGGCCCCTGGATCTGCCTATGATATGTGATATATTAATAATTTGGTTGTATTTCCATCAGTTTGCCCCTAAATTTTTATGTGTTCACACTGATTTTGATATGAAGAATACATTTGAACTCTTTACACTGAGAATTATCCAGATCATTGAATTATATAACCTTGCAAATACTTACAACAAATAATGTGATGGTTTATGCTACAAAACAGTATTTCCTAATCATAAATAAGCTTTGTTTGACAAGTATCTATGTTGGTATTCTTTATACTTTTTAGATAATGGACTTTAATCATTAACCATGTTAATTGTCTACACATAGGAACTAAAATATTACAGTGATAACCTTCAATCCGAGTATATCAAACCTTTTTGACCTGTAAATTCCATTTACCAGGATTTGGACATTACATTCTCTTACATGTACACTTTACTGACGAAAAACCAATAATCCCAAGATAAGAATAGGTTGTCATTACATTTTTGTATTTACAAATGTGATGACCAACACTTCTTTTGGTTTCGATTATTTTGAATTACAAGTGGAGGTGTAATCTTCTATTTCATAACCATGTTTTGTTCCCTATAAATTTCCTTCACTTTCAGCATCTCTTATGATCTTGCTCCAATATTGTTTAGATTGTGCTTCCTAATATTATTTGAGAAAAAATGGAATAATGACTGCTCCCTTTATTGCTCAATGTCATCAGTAGATCATATTGAGAATAATTAAATGAATCTGAGAAAGAAAAAAATGCTTTTTGGATGCTTTATATTTTCCCGAATTTCTAGGGATATATATTTAGAAATACATTTATATGAAACAAGTACACAGATCTTGATCTATAATGTACTGCACCAAAAAAAATGCATCCTTCTAAATATAGAAATAAAAAATTAACACCAATAACACTAAACATTGACAGTAAGTTTAACCTAAATCTTCACATAATGATTGTTTTTCTGTACTAGTAATCAGGCCTCCAAAGTTTTTAGTATTCAAACTAATAATCAATTGGGCTACTGCAATATAGGCCTATCAAAAGAGAGGCTTTTCACCGAGGATGGCATCCTTGTCTAGATGTCTGTTTAGGTTGGCTTGAAGTGTTCTGTTGCCATCTCATTGATGTTGTAGTTTAGCCTAAATTTTCTTTTTAGTCACATCATCTTTAGTGCAAAACTTGAACTAGAAAGAAAACTTGGCAAATTTCTTGTCATTTCCATTAATTTATCATTTCTGTCCAATTCACGCTAATTTATATGTGTTTTGTTGGGGATTAACTTAAAAAGATAATGATCTCTACCTCAACTATTCATGACATTTGGCACTTGATGTAGACAGAAAAGCAATGAACCCCGACTTCAGTTGGCACTGCCTCTTTGACATGTGACATAATGTTTTGCATGTTAATACAGTTTGTTCAGTACAATATATTTTGTTTTATATTCATTCAATATACTTTTATTTCTATTTGGATGTTCCTTAATTTGTATAATGTCTGTCAGATTTTTTTTTAAGAAAAGAATGCCTGTCCTATATACCTATATATTGTCAAACCTGTTTTCAAGGTCAATTCTATTTTGGGAAAACTTTTCTTATCTGTAGAATTAACTATGCATTTTGAACCTCTTCTATAGTCTCCTCTGATAAATGTTTTTATATACCTTTTTGACTGTACTTTGTCTTAAAGTTAGATCATGATAGGCAAACTTGCGGTGGCAAAATTTTGTAACTGGGATAAGAACCCAGACTTTTGTCTTATCATTGCAATTTCAGCACCCCAGACCACTCAGACAACTAGGTTATTAATGTACTTTTGTAAGTCAGCCTGAAATCGGTCTGTAATACAGTACATGAATTATGGCGGCATATAGATAGAATCCTTTACAGATCAGCAGATTGTCTCCATTGTAAAGAATGATAAATCTTACACTCAGACCTTACATACAGTCATATTTATAGATTTTTATTTTATACATATAATTTTGTGACAAACCTTAGACAGATTTTCTTCATTAGATAAGCTAGGGCTTTACGGGGCTCAAACACCATAAATAGCTTATATATACTTGGTCTGATATTTAGCCAAACATTGTTAGATCTTCAATTTTGTCCTTCCCTTAGTTTGGTTTAAACCTTATCTTTAAAAATTGTAAGGTACAGTTTACATGTAGTGAAAAAAAAATTTCTTATTGTATGGTCAATATCGGCTGGACATGACAACAGGGTACTTTTTTTTTTTTTTTTTTTATATATAATCAGCTTCATACGGTTTTCAATCAGTACTCATCATACATTTTTGAATGTTTGTGTAATAACATTAAGATGTACACTCACATTGTTTTCACATTAAGAGATTTTTTGTGAACCTAGTCTGATATCAGCTTTATTTTCAACACTCATTCTGTGACAGCAGCTTGTCACACCAACAGCCATCAAACTTTTTTTAGAATAATTAATATTACATTGAAGATATATAATGGACTTTTGAGTATTTTTTTGAGAACTTTTGCCAATTTTTTTTGACAGATTTAGATTTGTGAAGCTCACATGTAGTTAGTTTTCCTAGATTGTGTAGAAAACTCTTTGTATAGTTGAATCCTCCTTCAAATTTCAACCAACAAACCTTAATATTTTTTAAAATGTTTGTATATACATGTATTTAGAATATTTGTAGCCCTATAAATGTATGTTTATTTTTAAGGATTTAATTTTTTTGCAAAGATAATCATGGATACTAAATTATGAAGTTTTTTTCATTTGTTAATATTTATTTTCAGGCTGCTAAAGAAAGACAGAAGTTATCTGTTGATGCTTCAAGAGTACAGAATAATTACAGAGAACTGTAAGTATATAGTCCACAATATAGACCTCAGTGTTTCAGCCACTGCATTCAAAAACTACTCCATCTTGGGTTTCTTTCTAAGTTTAATGCATTTACTAAAGAGCTGAAAAGGAAGTTTTATAAACCAAGTGCAGTAATATATGACTCTCTGGGAATTGTCAATTATTCTCCAAAAATTATCAGGATCAGAACCATAGCCCAGTAATGGAATTAACAATGGAATTTTAAGCAAATAAATTTTTTAGGATTTCCAAGAAATTAATTCCAGTTATATAAAAAAATATTTATTTTTGTGTCTTATTTGTTGTCCTCCAATATGGAAATAAATAGAAGTTTTCTTTAGTAATTACATATTAAGGTGTGACTCATTAAGTCATTAAATAAAGAATAAAAGGTTGGGAATGATAGATGATGATGTTACAGTTCTTATTAATGTTAGATATTAATATGGTAATCTACTGGTACAAGAGACCCATAACAGATTGATAAAAAATGATTACAACCGAAGGAAATCAACGATGTCATAAAAAACCTAAACAATGGGAAAACTGATACCACAAGTATCGTGTCTATTTCCCGTCATTAATCAACGTAATCTCTTGTGGATTGAAAAACTGACAGGACTTCCGTCTCATCCATTACGTAAAGTTTGTAAAACCTTCAATAAATAACCATATTCTATAATGGTAGGTCACAAACAGATCATTTTTCCGTAAATTAACAGCTTTTTATGCACTTCAGCATAAAGAAAACGGTATAATTTGGATGCAGTCCTTTTTTTAATCATTTGATGATTAAACTCAATATAAGTGCTTCTTGCTTTCATAGTGCAACATCCTTTTTGTAATTAACAGTTTTTTTTGTTTCACTTTGTTGTAAAAGAGATATTATTTTCAATAAAAATAAACAAGATATTATGTAGTAGGTTGTTTTAATATTTGATTGTTTGTATTAGAAAGCTTTGTAGTCATTTGTTGTAATTGATTCCGTGTTATTTATTGTCAAATAATTTCCATCATTGTTTGCCATGCTGGTGCAAGAATAAAAAGTTAATTTAATTCCTTTGAACTGGGAAATTAATGTGATTGGACTCATTTTTAGTCATTTATAACAAAAGAAAAGTAAAGGGATATTTTCAATTATGTAACTTGTATAGAAATAATTTTGTGTTAGTAGTTATATTGGTTTTGGAAACTGATTTTCTTTTATTCAGGTTAATAGCTTTTGTATTGCTATTTAAGAAATTAATTGCAATTGTTGAATTAAAACCATATCAAGTATATAAAAAGATGACAGAAATGAACTACAATGTTGGAGTAAATAATATAATTTGTTTTGCAGTGAGTCCTATCATGATACTGAGCTGAAGGATTTACATACAACTGTAAGTTTCAGTATAAGCCTACAATATGTTGTAAACATAGTAATAAGATGTGGTATGAGTGCCAATGAGACAACTCTCCATCCTAGTCACAATGTGTAAAAAGTAAATCATAATAGGTCAAAGTATTGCTTTCAACACAAAGCCTTGGGCACACTGAACAGCAAGCTATAAAGGGACCAAAATGACTAGTGCAAAACAATTCAAACAGGAAAATCAAGTATAATCTATAAAAAAAACCAGAAACATTTTTAGATCAAAATTTGAAATAAAACTGATTCTCTGATGATTTTAAGGTTATATAAAACAATTGATAAGTAACCACAAGTTCCTGTTTTCATGACTACTGGATTTAAAACTGATTATTTCATCCTGAATCATAAATGAAGCTGAGTTTCCTACTATCAATGAATGATAGCAGTCACAATAGTGAGGATATGGGTACATCTTATTAGGATCCTGCAGTTCAATTGTCAAAAGGCCTATAGTCATTATCCTGTCTGTCTGTTCTTACACCTGTCCACTTACCACAATTGCACTTTGTGAACCAAACTCAAGTTGAGACCTTTGACAGAAATTTCTTATATTTATTAGGTTGATTTGCCCTCATGTACAGTTGATCACATTGTATTTTGACTATACCATATTTAATAGAGTTATGAGACTTCGGCCTTGTTAACTGTTGTACCCTGACATAAGCAAATTGTTCTACACATGATCAATACAGCATGGGTCACATGAGGAGCAGGATATGCCTATCTTACACCACCCCTGATCTCTTATGTGGTTTGTGTTGCTCAGTCATTACCATTTTATGTATTTTTTTTAATCCTCTGAGAACCTGATTAATTTTAAAAATTACATAACAATTTACTTATTTACATTTGGCGGGGTCCTATGTGATATCTCCTTTCACATATCTCTTGTTGACAATACCCAGTTCTAATGTTTAAAAAGAAGCTACTGACCGTGAAAGAAATGACAATTTGTTTTGTTTTCAAATTGTATTTTCATCAGATGACTGACAAACATAGATTTTTTGTGATGTGTTTTTTTTTTTTTGCTTCCACATTGACATGTACACCATATCTTTTTTTATTCATAAAGATGACATTATATCCTCCTCTTAATTGTTTTGACATTAATTTGCAATATAAAGTTTGTGTATAGAACACTCAAAGAAATAAAGCAACATCATTTTACAAAGTATGTATAATTTTTAAGACAATTGATATAAAAAAAAAACTAAAATCAAGTCGTCTCTTGAGACTGTATATTTTGTGTAAGTATTGCCTATTCTTCAAGCTGGTGACTCACTAGCATTAATAGTAATCAATCTAATTTATACATGTATTTGGGAGTTTTACATTTATATTATGTTTCAACGATTTCATGAGTACAAATCACCACAGTTTTACTTAACTATAGATCTGCATTTGACTTTGATGCTTATTTGGCATCAAGATTTGATTTGTGCTGAGTCATCAGTTTTATTTCACCAATTGATTTATCTTTTTTAGTCTTATGTAATGGCAAGTTTCCATTCTTATTCAAATTCAAACAATTAGTTAATGTGTGCATTCTGACAATTTTTGAAAAAGCCTAAAGAAAAGTAAGATCAATGCACTTTTATGAAGAATTAAGAATGAATAACAGAGTAAGGCTAACACTAAGTTATTTTGTAAAGTTAATATAATATAGATTTTAGCATTATTACACACTGAATGATTATGATATTTATTCTAAGATAATAATAAAAAAAAAAAACAATTATCAAAAACTAGTGATGTCAGAAGTGTTCTTTTATTGTAGACTTTTTCACATTGACTGTTTTCAAAAGCAGTCTCATTTTATCATTGGCATTTTATTTTTTAAGAATGTTAACAAAAGCAGTGTTCTTTTATTGTAGATATTGTATTACTTTCTCTTCTTTAAATAAAACAGTGTATTTTTTTCAATGAAGACATTCTATTCTTCAGGAGGGGCATCAGTGGCTGAGTGGTCTCAGTAGTTACTACTGTAATCACTAGCCACTCAAACCAGAGGCTGTGAGTTCGAACACAGCTCGTGCAGAAGCACTAGACTCCAATTTTAATTGACTAGGCTTGTCAGTTTTCTCTGGGCACTCCGGCTTCCTCCACCATAAAAACTGGCTGCCATGAAATAGCCTAAATGAGGTGCTTAAAAGTAGCATTAAAACACCAAAAATCAAATCAAATCATCTATTCTGCAAGGCTCTTGAATAAAGTACTTAAGTAGGGTCTGTCTTGTAAACAATCTATATAATATGGCTGTTGAATAGTATGGTAGATATTACATGAATAAAGCAGTGTTCTCTGTAGTACACATTCTATTCTACAAGACACTTGCATAAACCAGTGCTGTCCTTTGTAAACATTCTGTTCTAAAAGGCTTTTGAATAAAGCTACATTCTTTTATGGTAGACATTTTATTTTTGAACACTGTTGCATAAAGCATTATTTTTTAATGTAGACATTTTATTTAAAGACTGTTTAACAAAGCAATTTTCTGTTGTTGTAGACCTTCTGTGGTAAATCAGTTGACGTAGAGAGTACCTCACATAATCTGACTGGTGGTCCATTTGCAAGCTATGATCCAAAAACTGGTACCCTGAGGGACAGGAAAGTTATGAAGGCACCTAGTAATCTCAGTAGTGTAAGTATTTGTCGACCCTATTGGATAAGTTTTGTGGATCATGGTTATACATGTATGACAACATCAGCAAACATTTTACTGGGTTAATAACAGTAATATTGACCTATGTAACAATTTCACTGGGAAAAAAATATAGATTTTTAATCATTCAACATAAAAACAAGGTCATTGTAACCTCTAGCTGTCATTTGGATGTTTGTGTTGCATTACTGCTGTCTCATTGAAATATGTACCACATATCTTTTTATATATTGAAGTGACTGTGTAAAACTAAGAATTATTCAAGAGACCTGTTAATGTGTTACAGTAACTGAAATCCTTATCTTATGAAACCTAAGCAGGAATAAATGAATGAAAACAAGGTTCATACAGGCATGCACATACAACAATGAACCTTTTGACCAATTATATGCATTATAACATTGAGAAACTAATGGAATGACAAAAACTCACAATGAATCCTTAAACCATCTTGGTAAAGCACTATCTAAAATATACAGTACACAGCATCATACGACATACACTTCCTTCAGTAACTGACAAGCTATACTTACACTTTCTGTTTACATATGTTAATATTAAACCATTTTTCAATATTTCTAATTACCGTATTATATTTGATGTATTTACATTAATTGTTTAATACTTTTTTTGATTGTGAATTCTAATTGTATTTCAGATTTCTCGTTATTAGAGAGGGACTACTGACCATAATGACCAATCTGGCCACTCAAAAGGGACGTTAACTGTATGGACTAGTTTGTGCTACATCTGTGATAACTTTTATAAATAATTTTCTTTCTCTGATTTGGAGAATTGATGTACATTATTATGGCATATTAATGAAGAAACACTATTGTAAATTGTCAAATATTTATTATACATTGTATGAAAGACTGTTTTGTTGGTGTAATATGAACTACCAATAAATAATGGTGTTTTAACAGTAGAAAAAAGTCTCATTTATTATAAACAATAAATAAATGTCCAATAATTTGAAATTAATTCCTAAAAAATAGTGTAGATTTATTTTCTTCAAACTTGTTTTTCTTTTGGTAGAAAAAATTGTCAGTACATAAATAATCCTGTGACTAACAGTTACACCCTCTTCAGATTTCCAGTAAGAATATTTACAGATGCAACTTTCACATATTAATACATCCTGCCAACTATCAATACAGAAATACATTGAACAATTAGTTGATGCCTAAAGGTAAAATACCATAAACAGCTTTAAATTCTTACTAAGACCTTTTATAGGCTTGCAGAGTGGATTTATAAACAGACACAACTTTATCTGTAAACACATTCTTACAGGAAATGGTAACAATGGGCATACCTTACATATTAAAGTATCTGTTCTATGATGAAAAATTGTCCATACCAATAATTTTATAATACAAATTGATTGGACAATAAGTCACCAATGTGACAGAAAAAGAAATACAAATGTTTTATAAAATGGAACAACATGAACAATCTTCAAAAACACTCCTCTACATAGCCTTCTCCCTTTCCACCAACCAAGGACATTGATCCTATTATCATGAAAACATATAACAACGCATCTTAATTTGTCAAGAAATATACTAAAAAGATTTAAAGCCTTCTCCCATTCCACCAACCAATGACATTGATCCTATTATCATTACTTAAAGATTTAAAGCCTTCTCCCATTCCACCAACCAATGACATGGATCCTATTATCATTACTAAAATGATTTAACTATAATTATGCAAAGTATTTATTAAAAAAAAAATTGAATTTCTAGTATATCAATTTTAAATTCTTTGGTTTTGATTTAAAGACATTTATGGGAGGGGTTGAGAAACAAAGTGGTAAAGACAAAAAAGAAAAAGGAAAAAAAAAGAGAAGAAGAAAACAAGCAGTTAGATGAAAGAAGCCATATTAGATGAATTGAAGAAGAAACCAAAGAGAAAGATTTCAGATCATTCATTCTTTATTCACACAATATAAAGCTATCAATTGTTTCAGCTTGAGTGAGACTACAAATCATACAAAGAAATTTTGAACTTTTCTTTATTTTCTCTATGTAAGGAATGATAGAAGAGACAAAAGAAAAAAGATGGTTAAAATGAAATGATAGGTAAAGACAAATCAACATTAGGTATGGTACACAAAATTGATTGATAAAGAACATGATATCTTAGAACTAGAATGATATTCGTAAATTCTTGTTGTTGATTTTTGTTTTACTCAAAATAAGAAATAGTCATCTTAATGTTGTATTAATACTGATGTTAAGATATTATTTCAAATACTAGCTGTTTAAAACTTGTACCTCTTTTGTGGCATTTTTTAAAAATGTGTTTTGTTGGAATGTAGGGAGATGTTGTCATAGTAACCATTATACTACATAAATGGTCTGAGATCATTGGAAAACTGAGAAATAAAACATTGTTACAACACATGGTTAAAGCATAAAAATGAAACAAATTGTAACAATATATCGTGAAGACAACTTTCTTGAATGAAAAAAAAAATAATATAGACTCATACAAGAATAATTTGAAGAAAAATGGACTAGTTTTATCTTCTTCAACTTAAGTCCTGTTAATTTGAAGTGAAAACAAGTTTCCTAAATGAAATTCACCTACAAATGCGAACATTAAAGAAATGGTACATATTTAATTTGTTTCACTATACCATTGATGAATAAATAGTTTATCTAGTGTTAAACTAATGTAGTATCTTTGTTCAAGGTGTCCACTAAAGTTATACACTTCCAACTCAATGCACTGTCAACTAATAGAAAACAAAAGTCTGAGTTTGTTATTTTCAACCAAAAATCCTTGCCCTTGATCTTTTAATTATTACATTGATTAGTTTGAAAGCTTTCTAGAGAGAGAGTGTAATTTCTGAACTAATTTCTTTGATTTGGAAATATCTTGTAGAATGAAAAAACAGTCCTAAGCATACATAGAACAAGACAGAAATGTGTAATATAATTGGACTATGCAGGGGGGTGGGGGCTCAAAGTAAATTATATTCAATGGTATCAATGGATTTCCAGTACACATGGTAATGAATAATACCTAATGGTCAATCATTTACACAATAAGTCAAAAGAATATATAGTATCACATGACCAACTCTAAAAAAACCTTCACCTGGAAATATTTCTATTCTTTTGCAAATATTTAAAAGCAGTGTTAAAGCATGAACAGTACTAACTGCCAACACTGCAGGAAGGAAACATGAAATTAATAAAGAAATTTAATCAACAGGAAAATTGTTCTGAATAATTTCATTGATTGTTTCCCCTTAAAGCCATTTTTGAATTTTCATTGACACCAAAAAAAACTAGAACGTGTCCATAGTACATGGATTCCCCACTCCCACTATCAATATCTATGCTCAGTGGACAGTGAAATTGGGGTCAAATTGGCATTAAAATTAGAAAGATCATATCATAGAGAACATGTGTACAAGTTTCAAGTTGATTGGACTTCAACTTCATCAAAACTACCTCGACCAAAAACTTTAATCCAAAAGTGGGACAGACAGACAAATGAACATAACCATCCATTAGTCTAAAGTTGTCATGTGGCGAGTAAATAATTAAATTTTATTTGGACCAAAATGAAACAACATATGATAGACACAAAGTGATGGATGTCAGATTAAAAGATGATGAAAATTCCCAGAGTTGCTTCTACGTTTGGTTTATTGAACAAGGAACTGACTTTGACTGGCCTTGTAACAGTTTTATTCTAGTATTAGCTCTTATGTCACTCTAATCAATACCTGATGACTCACACAGAATATTGAACATGCTAAACTAATGCTTAGTGCAATTATTCTGATTTTATTGTAAAAGGGCTGGCAGCGATATCTTAACAAAATGTGCATCTGCTTGGCTAACAGTCTGATGAGATAATAAAGTTTATTTGCCACTTTCAGCTTTATTTTGAATCTGCAGATGTTAATGTTCCTTCCAATCTATTATTAGGTAAAAGCTAATAAAAAAAAATATTGCTTCATATGAATAAAAAAAATTTCTGAGTGGTTATCTATAGTACACTTTTATGTACAGCAACCTAGACCCTGAATAACAATAGTACAAATATTTACAAGTATCAAAGTTGAACCCTAGGAATTGCAAGGTATAAATTCTGTTTGTCCTATTATAAATGTACCCAACCATGTTTTGGAACTATGAAATTTTCAGGACATAGCAATAAAAAATTTACAATGAGATTTTTTCAATAGCAAATTCACTAAGTAGATAACCCCCAAATATACCTTGCAACTACAAAGGGAAGTAACAAAAACAAGGGAAATAACTGTGAATACAGTTTGGTCATGAATATTAACAGTATCACAATTATTATCTACCCCTTTGACAAAAATATAAAATGAGTGATTATACATTTTGGCTAAAACACAACTATCTTTATACAATTTGAATAAGGCATTTGATCTGTAAACACATGATCAAAGAAAGTTTTACAATATTGGTATCTTTCTTTTAATTGCCACCTAAATTTGAGAATGCTATCTACATGTGTATATATAAGTTGGTTTCTACACTACTCTTGTTACCTTTATTTAACAGATGGTTTCTTGCTTAACAACCAGTGGCTTTTGTTTATTTGAATATCATATGTGGACAAAACTGGTTCAAGTGTTCAGATCACAAGTAATTGCCATTTGTTTGTCATAACAAGAAACCTGAGCTAATGAAAATATAAATGGCTACATTTAGTGCATCTGATATACTAATCACAAGCATCTTGAGAAAAACACAAAATCTATGTTATCGTCAAATGTTCCTTTTAATATTTAGATATAAATACCAAATTATTTGATAAATACAGAATCAAAAGTCATCGATAAGGAAGAACTTAATAAGTGTAAAGATTTCTGTAAAGTAACTAAAAAATTATTTTCCCTTTAATTAAAAAAAAATTGTCTTTCAAAAAGATTCATCAAATTTTTCTCACCTAAGTTCTGATCTGACTAGGATACCAACTGAAAAATCTGTACTTTTTTTTAACAATCAAAGACTCAAAAAGGCCAAAATACTTCAAAGCACCAGAATTCTTCTCAGAATTAAGGCTGGTGATCAAAAAAGTCCTGTTTATTGCCTCCTCCACGAGAATAAAAATCTCCTTCTTTGAAAGGTCCAACAATCATATATCATCAACATATAATAGAACTAAAATATAGCACCAGATAAAAAAAAAACATCAAATTATTACACACAGTTGGGAAAGTTTAACATGGGTCAATAAAAAATAAAATGAAAAGACTAGACTAGATATAAATTCTATATACACATAACTAACACATACACATGTATACAAGAGGAAAATAAATACTTTGTTAGTTTTCATCAAAACATAACAACCCTTTGGAATTCAATTTTTGAAAAGTAAAAAAATAAATATGTTATACATTTATCTGAGAACAAAACACACAAAGTCTTAGACTGTGAACAAAGGAAAAGAAAGATTTCAATTTTAAATAAAATTAAACATTATCTTTCATGCACAAATATTTATATATATAATATACAATAATGTATACATGGTCAATGGGAGATAACTCATATCAAAACCAGACTTCTACTCATTTCAAATGAATTACACATATAATTTCCCTACACGTTGGTAATATGTATAGTTTTGGTGGTATATATCATGCAATGTGGAAACAATGTGACCGAAACACTTAACATTCAATCTAGACTCAATCTACCCATCATAATATTCCACAAATATCTAGGTATATATAAATATACAATGTTAGCAAAATACCTTTGCAAAATCTAATGCATTCTGGGTAATATTTCAAAAGTGTATGCAAAAATGTTATGATTGGTTAAATATTTATTTAACAATGGAAATTCAATCAATCATGTGATGTTATTCTCATTTTGTGGTACGAACAATCAAATTACCCATAGTCCTTTAGATCCTGAAATGGCAAATGCATACATATGAATATGTTTTAAAGGCATTGTAAAATTCATCCACAATAAACATAAGTACAAAGACACAGTCATTCTGATGAAAAGGATCAGTGCTGAACTTTAAACTTTTAATGTGAGTGCTAATTATATACTTGCATATATTTATATAGATAATATGCTGCTATTAAAAAATGTCAGGAATTTTTACATTATGAAGGTGAAATGATGAAAAAAGTCAAATGTAATTCCATAAGATACTTGCATGTAATGAATATTTTCCAAAATCAAAATACAATTGGCTTGTTCTTTTCCAAGCCAACTTTTGAATACCAAGAAAAATACGACATTTTAATTTATCAAAAATTGAATGAAAAAAATAGAAATCTAAAACATACTGTTTCCGGCCTAATGATAAACCAACAGTATACATTCATTTTCAAGCATAAGATATATTCCCATTTTGTTATGTTGTTCTTAAATATTCCTCAATATCATTCTTTTTTACCAGTAGACCACTAAGTTAAGTGATGGACAAAGTTATACAAAATTGTTGAAAACTCAAACTCATTTAGGCAAATTATATAAATAACAACCTAATACATTATAAATCTTTTGATTCAGTTTAACACTAACTGTAGTACTATCTTAGTTCAGTGTTGGTCCACATCTCTAACATTTCAAGGAGAATAACAACTAAATGCTGAACCTTCCCGGATGTAGTGACGAACAGGACTGTCTTCTTGGATAGGTATAAAATGCTGAAATATAAAAAAAAATAATTCCCAAAACCTGACAGACAATATAATGCATCACAAATTTCACGGAACTTAAAACCATAATTATATTAGCATAACACATATCCATCCATCAAATTAAATTGCAAGAAAGTTTAATAGGAGAAATGATAAGCCAAATAACAGAACATACAATTCATTTTATCATCAGCTTCACATCTGCCTTTCATTATTTGCCAATAAATTCTTCGTTTATTTCAAACATTTGCCACTGTCTTTTCACTGACACTATCTCTCACTAGAAATGTTTAGAATCTTCTTCAAGACAGTCAGGGGTTTGTTTACAAAAGCTGCTTGTGTTTAGTATCAAATGAAAACCTGTTGCCCCAAAAAAGATGTTGGTTGTCAATTTCGCCACTGGACAGCTGCCAATTATACTCTGAAATCAACATTGCACAGTCTACCAAATGTTTTGATAGTAAAAAAATGATTTGATGGGAAACTGAATCTGACTATAATTAACTTATAACATATTTTATCTTCCATGTTTTTTTGCCCGTTTTGTAAAAATGTGTTTGTTTTAGAGAGAGCAAGAAAACTTTTGATATATATAATACCCTTCATGAAGTGAAAGAATAAATAAATGACTTCATCAATTCACACAATTTTCCCAATGATGAATTACTATGTTATATCAATAATTTAAGCTTGTTTTAAATCATTAACCTGTGTAATAAAGAAGAGTTAAGGAAAGTCTTTCAACCTTATAAATACAGAAAATGTTTTAATTGATTGAATCTTTTTCATAAACTCAGCTTGATTAGGGGAGATAACTCAGATAATTAAGTACATTAATCTATGTTGCAATGTAGCACCAAAAAAAAAAGTATGTTGAACCATCATGCTTTTTTTTTTTTTTTTTTTTTTTTTTAATTTTCTAAACATGTAAAAGTTATAAGAGAGCTCTGTCTTTTTATTTTCATTTCATTTCATTTCAAAATTCTATCATTTAGTATTTTCTGACTTGCATAGTCAATGATAGTAAAGACTTTCCATGATTAATCGATACAAATTATTGAATAAAAAAAATCAGTGACCTATCCTTTTATTATGTTTTTAAAAATAAAGCAAGTTATAACTTACATAAAAGCTTAATCTGATTTTTTTTTACCATTTTTTGTATCTTGAAATTTGAATCATTTTTCTTAACTCTACATTCACATATAAATACAATTTTCAAAGATTAAGGCCTAAATTAAAATATTGTCTGTTTCCCCAATCCCGACCCTGCCAAGCCAGGTATGGGTAGGTAGGTAGGGAAATAAATTTATTTTTCCAAAAAGCTTGACATTGTCGGACAACCTGTCAAGCCTGAAAATCCAAAATGAATAAAATAATATTTCACTTAGTTTTGACAATAAAATTTTATGAGTAGCACCAATTTTGCAGGGTCGGTCGGGATTGGGGAAACAAACAATATTTTATTTTAGGCCTAAGCAGTATTAAGACACATTACTTCAATAGTATCTTCACCAATGTTGAGCTAAAACTAATTAAAAGCAAGTTCAAAAAGTTGTGTTTAATTTCTAAAGCTTCACATTTTAATGATATTTCTCTCTGAATACTTCAGCTTTAAAACAGAAAAGAATGTTGTAGTACTTGTGTGTTTATTGTTTTGTTTGTATCAGTCCTGAGAATGTCTGTAAGCTCGTCAGGCTCTAGTAAGTGAGATGTTTCATAAGTAGTACTTGTATCTGTAGTAGGTAATAACCAAGGTAATAACCAAGGTTATAACCAAGGTGGTTGTTGAGAGATGAGACATTTTATATTATGTCTACCAGTTTATACATGTTGACACAAATATGTTCTTTTTAAATATTCACATAAAAAGTCAATTCATGTAAAACAAGAATGTGTCCATAGTACATTGATGCCCCCACTCACACTAATCATTTCTATGTTCAATGGAAAGTGAAATTGGAGTCAATCTCTCATTTGGCATTACAATAGAAAGATCATATCATAGGGAACATATGTACTAACTCCAACTTCATCACAAGAGTGCACACACTGAAATGTCTCACCTTCTTTACTAATCATTGATATTATGTTGATAGTCCTAAATATAAAGCTTTATTACAACTGTCACATAAATGATAAATCTAACATTAAACAAGACAAGAATGTACACCTGAAATGTCTCCCTTCTTTACTAATCATTGATATTATGTTGATAGCCCTAAATATAAAGCTTTATTACAACTGTCACATAAATGATAACTCTAACATTAAACAAGAAAACTAAACATTGACCAATGAACCATGAAAATGAGGTCAAGGAAAGATGAGCCATGCCAGCTGGCAGACATGTACAGCTAACAATTCTTCCATACAACACATATAGTTGACCTATTGCTTATAGCTTATGAAAAACAGACCAAAACACAAAACTTATCACTGAGCAATGAAACCGTGAAAATGAGGTCAAGGTCAAATAAAACCTGCACAACTGAAAAAAGATCATAAAATATTTCCATACAACAAATATAGTTGACCTATGGCATATAGCATTAGAAAAAAAGACTAAAACTTAAAAACTTTACTTTCACCACTGAACCATGAAAATGAGGTCAAGGTCAGATGACACCTGCAGGCTAGACATGTACACCTTACAATCATTCCATACACCAAATAAAGTAGACCTATTGCATATAGTATAAGAAAAAACAGACCAAATCCCAAAAACTTTACTATAACCACTGAACCATCCATGAAAATGAGGTCAGGGTCAGATGACACCTGTCAGTTGGACATGTACACCTTACAGTCCTTCCATACACCAAATATACTAGACCTATTGCTTATAGAATCTGAGATATGGACTTGACCACCAAAACTTGACCTTGTTCACAGATCCATGAAATGAGGTCGAGGTCAAGTGAAAAAACTGTGACAGACATGAGGACCTTGCAAGGTACACACATATTAAATATAGTTATCCTATTACTAATAATAAGAGAGTATCTAACATTACAAACAATCTTAACTTTTTTTTCAAGTAGTCACTGAACCATGAAAATGAGGTCAAGGACATTGGACATGTGACTGACGGAAACTTCGTCACATGAGGATTCCATATACAAAGTATGAAGCATCCAGGTCTTCCATCATCTTGTTAACTATAGAGCTTTTAAGAAGTTAACTAACTCCGCCGCCTTCGCCGGATCCCTATCCCTATGTCAAGCTTTCTGCGACAAAAGTCGCAGGCTTGACAAAAAAAGACTGACCAAAAAATTTAACCTAAAGCGGGACAGATGGATGCATGAAGTTGGGTATAAAATAGATAATCAGCACGATTTTGAATCTAGTCCAAGCAATACCAAGACATTGGTGAACAAAACCATGATATAAGTTTCATAAAATCTGGCAAGAATTGAACACATGAAAGTGCTGACGATGCAATTTTCCATATAGTTTATAGGTACATGTAAAGTTTCCAAGGGCATAACTCTTAAAAATAATTGATGGGGACTGATTTTTTAACTCATCCAAGACATTTCTGATATAAACCTATGATATTAGTTTCATAAAAATCTGGAAAGAATTGTACTCATGTGATTGCTTACAAGATGGACAGAAGCCCGAATTTCTATGGCCCCTGCAACATGTTGCGAGGGGGACAATATAAACATTATGAATTATCAACTTCAGTGGAAATCTTCGAGTAAAATTTGAAGATCTGTATTTCCCCTAACACTTCAAATTCCTACTTATGAGTAAATCTATTGTTAATGAGTTGATACATCTGTTGAACAAAACAAGGAATAGAGGTGTATTGACTTCAACTCAATACATGCAATATATATGTTTGAATTAGATAATGGGTTATAAATGTTAAATCTCATCACAGAATTATGACAGGAAAAGAACAATAAACATCTTGTCTGTTAATTAAAAAAAGTTCAACTGCACTCTAATAAACTTCCATTTATTTAGAAAAACTGACCGCAAGTTTTAGTTGTATGCTTTTTACATAACTAAGTGGTAGGCTGATGAAACACCTGCTGTACTAGATCAGAGATAAGTTTTGTGAGTCACTCATACAAGGCTTATAGGTTTTTATTTGGAGAATATTTAACTGATCAAACATCTATTGGTTTTATATTGTCTGGGGATATATTTTAGATGATCTATAGCTATGGGAAACTTCTGGTGATTTAGATAATTATGTACTTAACAGACCTCACAAGTCAAAAGATGATCTTTTATCATTGTTTATATTAATATTATGTAATCAGAATAATTATTAAGCCACAATGCACTTATTCTGTTGTTGTTAATTTACAATAAATGAGCGTAAATATTAGGCATCCACTACAATCCCATTTTAATTCCAAAGCTTTCTTTTCCTAAATGCAATATAGTGACCTTGAACTTTCACCCTTTAAATTTGGAAATGGTAAGGTACACATGCCAGATTCCCAATACCACTCTTGTAATATGACACAATCCCATAAAGTATGCAGTCTTCATGCTCAACCAAAGGCCCACAAGCCCAGGCTTGTAAAATTGCAGACTTGTTCTATACTATTGTAGGAAGGGCATAACATTCCCCCAAGTACTGGGAAAAGAACTGAATAGAATCAAAGCTATATGGCTACTGTGTCTAATAACATGTATAACTTACCATTTCATCACCCTCCTGTAACACTGTAGCTACTGGATTAACATAACTACGTCCTGTAAAACCAGGGCTCTGAAGTCGACAAGAATACAGGGCACATTCATCGTCTAGCAAGGCTTCTTGATATCTCTCACTGGAAACAGTAATGACATTTCTCCTCATTGACAACCTTTTCTTTTTGGCTGATAAATCCACAGGTGACATGAGTGTATTCGCTCTGAGAGACAATGAGCCAACATTTTGATTATCATTTCTATTAGGACTACGGACCCTTGTAAATGCTGATGTAGGTGTAGGTTTTGGCTGTGGAGAAACTGGTGCAGCACCTATGGAAATAGATGGTGAAAATGCTGCAGAATGATCATCTTCCTTTGGCCGTTTTACTGAGAGGTCAATTGCGGCTACCTGAGAAGTGCATGTTTTTATGTCATTATCACAGATTTTAGGGGTCAAGGTCTGTTGGTCTTGTGACGCTTCACTCAAAGCTAAGGGTGTCCATAATGGAGGCACAGAAGAGGATACATTAACATAACTTAATTCAGATTTCACAGGAGTTGGGTGCTTGATTTGTTCCTGGAAACTTTCGTTACTTTGATTGATCAATTTTTCATCCCTCTGTGGGAATGTTTTTGTCACATAAGGTGTAATGTCAAATAGTGTTTCTATAGCAACCCTTGGCTGTCTTTTGCTAGGAGTCAAGGTCAAATCTTTACAAGGACTCCATGTTCTACTTGGTGACAATGTCTGACTAAATGCTGCTGACGAAGAGGCAAAGATGGACAATGGTTGAGATACAAAGGTCTGATTATCTTCCACTGATATCACATTGTTGTTTATAATGTTCTCTGAACATGATACCCTAAAGTTGTCACTACTTGTTACACCAATGTTACTAACAGTGGTAAAGTTATTATTGCTCTCAATGGATGATGATGGAGTCCTGTCATGTGACACTGAAGTGGAGGGCTGTTGTTGTTGTAGTTCTTCTTCAAGTTGTTTCTGAAGAAACTGTAACTGTTCCTGTTGTTCAGCAATAAGCTGTAGTTGTTGTAGAATGTTTAAATTTGTCTGTGAACCTTCAACCTCTTTGACATCTTGAAGTTTTTCTGTTTCCTGTTGAAGTTTATGCATATGAACCTGAGATTCAACAATACTTTCATTTAACTCCACAATACTTTGGCGTTTACGACTTTTTTTCACACGACCAACAAATTTATCAACACTTTCATTGTCAGATGTTTGTGGTCCAGTCTGAGACTGAGGATCCCTCCTTACATTATCTGAATCCTCACTTTCCTCTTTTTCCTCTGTGTGCATTGCCATTTCTTGTGGATAAACTTTCTTTGAAAAAAGAGTTTCACTTTTAACCTGCAAGAAGAAATGATAATTTTGAAACATAATTCTACTTTAAAAATAAAACAATGTCTATATTTCAGTCAGGGCTAAAATTATTTCGTTGCAAAAATTAATTGTTGAATACACTTTTAAAAGCATAAGATATTCAAAATTCAAAGTATCATATTTAGTCAAGCCATACATTCTATTTTATGCAAACTATTTATATATTTTGTTTCTTTCATAATAACGTATGAAAAAATCTGGATTTGATTTGACAACAAAATAAGTAATAGTCCATATATCTTCATTTTTCATTCTTAATATTTTGAAAATATAAATTACTTCAACAGTAAATTGAAAGCTTTTAAAGGGAAACTTCGCAAAAAAATCAAAAATTGATATTATGTTCATTCTGTATAAAAATGCTCAAATTCATAGATATTAAAGTTTTATTCCGCTAGATAAGCGATCACCATCGATTTTAAATTTAGAGTATCAATTCTCTGCGATCCGCCATTTTGTCTTCTTTCCCGATTAATAAAAACGATATGTCTATAAACCACAAAGAAACAAAACTACAGTAACCGATGTAGTCGTAATTGCGTGTCGATATCTTGTCAATCGTACGGTTGTTTTATCCGATTAACTAACTTGATACGAAAAATATTCTTACTTTTTTTAAATTACCATGGTCTGTTGTTTTTAAACTGTTGATATTGGAATTAGGTGAAAAGTCAAAGTTGAAATCATAAATAAGTGTTCCGTGAAAATTGTTTTCGAAAATCTAATTTGTTCATAATTCTTTAAAGTAATAAACAAATATATTTTGAGCTTCCCTCATCTGATCACCAGCATGGCTAAAGGTATTACTTCCAAAGGTATTGTGAGGGGTGTGAGGTGACACGTCAAGGTATTCAAGCGATTTCCTGTCGGGCTTGCAAGTTCATGCATCGTTTCACTTCTGCAGGTATTGATCAGTGTACACGGCTGATAACTTATAACTTATAACTTTCCATTTTGAACTATCAGATGAATAATATACAACTCTGTCTTACTTGTCATTACTAAACTCATACGCTTGTTTATAAATAACATTTCTGGTGTAAAGAATATAATTCATAAACATATAAATAATACCCAAAAAATAAGATTTGATGAAATTAAAATCTATTTAAATATTTTTTCCAAGGGTGAATTTGGGAAAATGTAATATATAGTCATTGTCAATAGTGAAGGACAGATTGGAACAGACCAGAAATATTGATTTAAAAAAATGTACGCACTTGCCGACGATTCGTTTATACGACTGGATAGAAAGTTACGGAACTATAGCGCAATTTAAAATATATACATGTATACATTGAACATAAGAAAAAAACATATATTTTGAATAAATAGGGGTAAAAGTGTTGTAAATAGACTAGTCCACGTATGCCAACAGTATGTAATCATCGAATGTCGATAGACTATTTTATACCAGAAGAAGAAGAGAACCAATTTGATTTAAATACAGGTCGATGTATAACTTTTGCTTTGGTTCATTGAAGCTGTGGACCTAGTAAAATCACAGATTTATATTTCAATAAGATTGTTCTCGAACAAAGGAAGTAATTCGTCATCACAATTGTTATATATGCCACTGGACGGTCTATTTTATGCAAACTATTTATATATTTTGTTTCTTTCATAATAACGTATGAAAAAATCTGGATTTGATTTGACAACAAAATAAGTAATAGTCCATATATCTTCATTTTTCATTCTTAATATTTTGAAAATATAAATTACTTCAACAGTAAATTGAAAGCTTTTAAAGGGAAACTTCGCAAAAAAATCAAAAATTGATATTATGTTCATTCTGTATAAAAATGCTCAAATTCATAGATATTAAAGTTTTATTCCGCTAGATAAGCGATCACCATCGATTTTAAATTTAGAGTATCAATTCTCTGCGATCCGCCATTTTGTCTTCTTTCCCGATTAATAAAAACGATATGTCTATAAACCACAAAGAAACAAAACTACAGTAACCGATGTAGTCGTAATTGCGTGTCGATATCTTGTCAATCGTACGGTTGTTTTATCCGATTAACTAACTTGATACGAAAAATATTCTTACTTTTTTTAAATTACCATGGTCTGTTGTTTTTAAACTGTTGATATTGGAATTAGGTGAAAAGTCAAAGTTGAAATCATAAATAAGTGTTCCGTGAAAATTGTTTTCGAAAATCTAATTTGTTCATAATTCTTTAAAGTAATAAACAAATATATTTTGAGCTTCCCTCATCTGATCACCAGCATGGCTAAAGGTATTACTTCCAAAGGTATTGTGAGGGGTGTGAGGTGACACGTCAAGGTATTCAAGCGATTTCCTGTCGGGCTTGCAAGTTCATGCATCGTTTCACTTCTGCAGGTATTGATCAGTGTACACGGCTGATAACTTATAACTTATAACTTTCCATTTTGAACTATCAGATGAATAATATACAACTCTGTCTTACTTGTCATTACTAAACTCATACGCTTGTTTATAAATAACATTTCTGGTGTAAAGAATATAATTCATAAACATATAAATAATACCCAAAAAATAAGATTTGATGAAATTAAAATCTATTTAAATATTTTTTCCAAGGGTGAATTTGGGAAAATGTAATATATAGTCATTGTCAATAGTGAAGGACAGATTGGAACAGACCAGAAATATTGATTTAAAAAAATGTACGCACTTGCCGACGATTCGTTTATACGACTGGATAGAAAGTTACGGAACTATAGCGCAATTTAAAATATATACATGTATACATTGAACATAAGAAAAAAACATATATTTTGAATAAATAGGGGTAAAAGTGTTGTAAATAGACTAGTCCACGTATGCCAACAGTATGTAATCATCGAATGTCGATAGACTATTTTATACCAGAAGAAGAAGAGAACCAATTTGATTTAAATACAGGTCGATGTATAACTTTTGCTTTGGTTCATTGAAGCTGTGGACCTAGTAAAATCACAGATTTATATTTCAATAAGATTGTTCTCGAACAAAGGAAGTAATTCGTCATCACAATTGTTATATATGCCACTGGACGAACACTAATTATCCCCAGGGAATGTGAATATTTTGCTGGGAAACTTTTGAGTATCAAAGTTTCAAATTAATTTCGGGATTTATTTTCTTTCTTGGTATTCAATAACAGAAAAAAGAATAAATTACTTGTTCGCTAAATAGGGGTATTCTTGTCAGATAAAAGACTTTTAGTTATATTTAAAAAATAAGGAAATATGACATTAAATTGGTTCTGTCTTTTTTTTAAACATCGTTAAAAAGATGTGTGTCTAAGGTGAACGCCACAAGAACCCTGTAATACTAGTACGAGAGTATAGCATGTAAACATTCCTTCTCAATAATATGGTTGTATTGGAAATCTTTTCATACAGATTGACAACTCATTGTCCGATATGCATGTAATATTTGCCACATGACGCCCATAGTTCTTTCTACCATCATCATCTTATTCTGTGATATTGCTGTAAACATCGATGGTTCACACCCAAACAAAATGGGAGTAATGGACCTTCAGAGCTTCTCCGTGTTATACACTTGTGAAATATATAGACGAAATTTCTGTATTGAAATGAATCTACATCTCACAAACAGGATTTTCAAATAACGATTGTGAGTAATCACCTTACAAACCAATATAAACGTATGGCAAGATATAACCATGAAGGAATTTAGTTTTTGTCAGACGCAAGAACTCATCACTATATATATCATAAACGTATACGTATATATATGCATACAGTTTCAAATATTAAGAACAAGCGGTCGATGTCGATAGTCTGTTTTCTAACTGTTCAGAGTTAGATGTGTCACTTGTTCATTCTTGGAAGCCTTCATATTCCCCGTCTAACGATGGGAACTCTTTCTGATTGTGTTGACTATAAATGCTTGTATGGTAATTCTGTCGTTTATCTGTACAAGCGGTTGCATTTCCTCTCCTTTCCCAACAAACAAACGAACGAAACGCCACTAGTCTGATTTCTCTGGAGCTCATCCTCAATGGCTCTTATACGTCAGGAAACTTACATGTATACTAATAATGATTGTTTCAAGAACAACGATGTATGGACGAACTATTATAAATTCGTCAATATCAGTTATGCATGACTAAAATATAACTTTTATTACAACTACTGTATTACTTATTTGGATTAATGACGGCTATCATGTTCAACATTGCACAAATATTATCATAGAATTTTTAAAAAAATCCTCAAAAATCCTCAAAAGAAATAATGCCTTAGCTTAGATAATTGATATTCTTTTCACAAAAAGTTCGTGTAAATGATTGTCAAATGAATTTAATTATGTAAGAATAAAATGTTAAAAAGAAACTAAAAAAAAATCATGCATGTTGTATGTTGTATTTTTTTGTCAATTAAAAACTTTAAAATTGCAATAGTTTTATTAGCATTTAAACACAGCCAGATTTGAATACAAGTTAAGAAATTCCGGTAAAGTCAATGATATCAAACAGATGTACAATGGTATATCAAATTGGGTAATATTGCGTTTAGTTTTTATAAAAGATTAAAACTACTATTTTTTGCTTCATATTTGAATCTTTACGCCAATTGCCGCTAAGAAAGTAATCAAAAATTGTTTCCTTTTATTTTTATACACTTTCGGAATTACGAATCTGAATTTTATTTTCAATTAATTTACACAATTTAATTATTGTATCTTTATTCTCATCGTGTATTAAATCTTAGTGTATTAACATCGTGACAGCATACTCTTTCTAATCCTTTCTGTTTATCCTTTCCAAATAACAACATTTATACCTGTGTACGCTTGAACTCACACCTGCGGCTAAATAGCTACAAGGTAAACGAATTGACCTCAAGCCGAGAAATATGCAGTGACCTTTACAAAATAATATACACACTCTGCTCACACATTAGTTGCATTGAAATGATTATCAAAACAATAACGGTAAATAGAACTGAAATATTTTCAGTTCAATATCAGTAAAAATGTTCAATAAATATTTTATGAAAAAAATCTCAACAATAATTAATTAAATTTATTCAAAAACATTTACTAGAGATAATTTTATAGGAGTTTAATTCAATCAATACAAAACGGTATATGCATATTCATTTTCGTTCATTCTTATATTGTGGTTAATAACTTCGACCATTCGTCAGCTGTGCGCTTTTAATTACGTATATTGTCGATAAGCTATAAGAGTTAAACAGATTTTATTTTTTCCCAGAATTCAATAAATCGGGCTAATACGTCACGACCCACTCGAGAATTCAACCAAAAAAGTTACAAATACTTGATTTTCTCCGTTATTAGAAGGAATATAAATTTAAAACTTTGCAAATGTGTTTTTTATGTTAAGATGAACATAATTAGATGATAAGTAAAAAATCACGGAATTTCCCTTTAACAGTGTGGTTTTTTTTATCAAAGAATAAATGCTTTAATGCTTAATTTTTTTAAAGAAATTTGGAATGTTAACAAATCAACCAATCAAATCTGACATAAAACATTAACAACCAATCATAAGACATCCACAACATATGGACTGGATTGGTCTGTACATCAGAACTTTGAATGAAAGGTACATGATTTCAGTGTAAAGACATCATAAACGTTTTAGGAGAGAGACATGATCTTGTGCAATGCTTAAATATAAGTAAACAGTATCAAAAAGATGTAAGACAAAAGGTTCTCATAACTGTATATAAAGCAATATTATAAGTTATCTACGTTCATATCCGTAGATATGGATATTTTAACACCCTGAAGTACCCAAGTACACCATGAGGCGTAGCGCCGAAGGGTGTACAGGGTACTGAAGGGTGTTAAAATATCCATATCTACGGATATGAACGTAGATAAAGAATTTATCCCCGGTCTTAGTCCGAATCGGACGAGTTTTATGGAAATTCGGGTACAAAGTGTAACATGAAAATAACGTTTTTTTCATTATCTAAAAAAGTTTTATTGAAATTTGGAAATTTTACATAGTTTCTACGGGGTGTAGGGTACTACCTTTGGTAGAACCCTACAGGTAGTCAAATATAAGACGTTTTTATTACGGAGACAGAGAAACTTGAATGAGTCAAATTTGGCGCTCAATGTTGTGAGAGTTACGTCATAGATAGTGTGACGTCAACGTGGGATATTTGCATAGCTAGGTCAGTAGTCCCATTCCTTGAAAATGTGGTAGTCAAGTGATGCATTTAATGAAATGAGTGTAAATGATCGGCATAATAGGACAAAATTGTAATGAACTTAATATTTCATTACAGTTGGAAACCCGGTTGAAATAGAACAAAAGAATCGAAGCTCTTTGTTAGAGAAGGCGATAAATGTGTACTGTATTATTTACTATAGTGACAAAATTTTTAAAAGTTAATAGAAACAAAGAAAATTACAATTTTCTTCTCAATTACGAGGTGTTTTATTTCAAAAACACCATTTGCATAAGTTTTCAATTTATCTAGTACATAGTTAAGCAGAACAATTAGATTTCAAGTCGACGACATGGGTATCTTTCAAGTTGGATGAAGAAAATGCATAACCTCCGATTTTTTTGAAAATAAAATTGAGAATGGAAATGGGGAATGTGTCAAAGAGACAACAACCCGACCAAATAAAAAACAACAGCAGAGGGTCACCAACAGGTCTTCAATGTAGCGAGAAATTCTTGCACCCGGAGGCGTCCTTCAGTTGGCCCCTAAACAAATATATACTAGTCCAGTGATAATGAACGCCATACTAATTTCCAAATTGTACACAATAAACTAAAATTAAAATAATACAAGACTAACAAAGGCCAGAGGCTCCTGACTTGGGACAGGCACAAAAATGCGGCGGGGTTAAACATGTTTGTGAGATCTCAACCCTCCCCCTATACCTCTAACCAATGTAGAAAAGTAAACGCATAAAACTACCACGGACCTATAACATATCAATCTATCAGTTCAAAAATTTTCGTGTCTGCCCTTCCATTATGTTACTCAAGAAAAAATTCCTAAAAATGGGTAACAATTGTATCGAAAAGAGAAAATCGAGTGCACCTTTTTATGTTAGGGCGTGTTTGAGTTGAACATTTTGTCTTGATATCGTACAAAGTAAGATTATTTCATACATCGTCTCGCTTCAGATTCTATTATTTTTATATATCAAAGCTACAGATTGACTTTATAACACAAAAAAATAACAGTACTAAAAGATGAAATATATGGGTCAAGTGAAATACCTATCTAATGAGTCACAAAAACAGAGAAGGTGTGTTCGAATAGCTATTTTTTAATGAAAGTACTTGACGACAGTCTTTCAAGTTGGATGATGAAAATGCATATCTTTGAAAAAATATAATTTTTTGTGTGTGAAAACTAGGGTTTATAGTCTTTATACACTAAAAAAATCTAGTCTGCCCTTCCACGAAATTTTTAATTAGAATTTTTTTAAATGTTTATGAATTTTCGAAAATTCCACCTGACAACCGATCAGACAAAAGTTTTAAGTTGAATCAATGCAGACAAGATCATTAACTGATGCTCATTAGCTAGTTGATACATTTGTCTTTTAAAATACAACTGATATATAAGGATCGTAATGGTGTAATGTGGATAAATTTATCGGTTTCCATGAGCAAACATTGGTAGCGCGTCATCCCTACAATGGCTTCCATTTCTACGATTGTAAAAAATGAACTGGCGTAATGGGGAGATAATTCTGACGAAGTAGGATCCTGACTGATTACAAACATCATGGATAATCTACAGAATTCAATATTTCACAAGGAGCAATCATGGAATTAAGGAAAACTTGCGTGAAGTTCCCCGGAACAATGGTTAGCAACGTCCGGGGATATGGGCTAGCAACACCCAGGGGCTATGGGTTTTGTAACGACGTGCATTAACCAATCAAAATCCTAGATATATACTAAGCCGGGGATAAATATATATATGTAATGTTTTACTTTTAACTTTAGATGATCATAATACTTAAAAGTATCAACTCATATAACATGCAACATAGCTAGTTAATGTTGAGTAAAATTAGGTCACAGTTACCTAATTCTATCTAAACCCCAAAATGCAAATTTACACAAGTTCTATTACTTAAGTTAACTTGAGCCTAACTAGAGCCTTAAAGTTAACCAACATTAACTTTGACAATATACATAGACCTCAACTTAAATTAGAGAACTATAAAATGTAGGTCACACACAATCCGTCAGAGACTAAGAGAACTCACACTATTATTCCTCAACATTTTTTTTAAGCAAAATAAAATTATTCATTATTTATTTAATTTAACATATTTAAACAAATCTCTAGGTATTTCAGTCAGTTTCTACTTAATAATTTTGTTACCTGCATACCCCCGGGTATCCACTTTATGGACTCTACCGTACTACAGACTCACCAGGCATTGGTTCACTTTCGTTTGTAATTTTGTTAAAAGTTTCAAAGAAAATTAAGACTTTAATGAAGAAGAAAAAAAGTGATACAGGCTAAGAAAAACTGTACTTGATTACATTTTTGACATGAAAAAGCCATACAGTGCCAGGTATAAAGGCCAACTTATTAAGACAGTCTCAGTATCGATGAACATTAACGAACTTAAAAGATGTTCAGAACTGGCACCTCAACAAAGACCTGCAGAATTCACGTAAATGTTTTATTAATACAGATATTAATTGAACTACCAAAAAAATCGTGATTCAGTGATCACCCCCAGACACCCAGACATACAAGCATTTAAACAATGTAGAATATTATTTCTGGCAAGCAAGTGGCACCGAGAGAGTATCACATACAAATATTCCAGACAAACCAAGTCATGACTTGTCACCTGAAACTTCCCTAAACAAAGAAAAACCATTTGACTGTGATAATGTAGTATAGTTATTAAAACAAATAGTCAAGCAAATTTACTATAATGCAATAAATTAAGTAGTATTAAACATTTTTTGCAGACAATTTTTTTGTTTTCATGCCAAATGTAGTCATTTTAATATGATGTTTCATTATCAGTGGATTACAAGAGGTAATAAAAACAACCACTAGTTTGTTTGTGAAGCACTGCCAAATAGAAGTTGTTTTTTACCCCAACTATCTTTGACTACTTCAAAAATAGCAAAAATAAGTGCTGTTAATTTACAGGAGATTAAAAAAAATGTGTAAAGTTTGGCATCATTTTTTTTTCTTTAATGCACAAAGTAAAATAGTGATTAAACATATATATATATATATAAACATGTACACTTAAGTCAAATGTCTACTTAAATAACTGGAAAGACCCATCAGGTTTTAGAATTTGCTTTTAGTCTAAAACAAAATTTTATTTCTCATAGACAAGAAACTCAGAACCATGATCTCTTTATTAAACTGGGCTTCTACTATTACATGTACTAAAATGCATTTAGAAAAATTCATTAGGAAAAGTTTGTAAGCATTTTTGAAAATGTTTAAATGCTTAACATTTATTTTTATAAAAAGAAGAGTTCAATACATTATTTTTTTTTAGAGAGTGTTAATGACATCTATATAAATCCTTTTGTACAGATGTTTACCATTAATAGTTAACTGCAGTGCTAGAATTGTTCTCTTTATCACTTTTAACAATTGTTTACAGACAAATCATATTGTACTTTTATTTATTTCTTAACATTTTATGTTATAATTTAATACAACACAAATTATAAATCATTTTTATTAAGTATCAATGTCATCCTTACAAGTGTTTTTAATTTTCTCTTGTAACACAAGTTATAAAAACAGCATCTTTATATATGCTCATTTTGTTTCAAAGTACAATTTTATTGCTTACATATATTTGTACTTTATGTTTGGAAAATCTTCAAGTTGTTTTTTCCAGATCATAAGATCAAAATAATATACATTATTTGAAACTGCATGTCAATGAACTCAATGTTTGTAAACAGCAGTATAGTCTTTATCTAGAGCAATGTTTATTTTAGTGAATTTTGAACAGGAATGCTTGAAAGACTATCTAAAATCCCCTTACCTCCCCTTCTTTAACTTTCTGACATATTGCTAAATTTTTTCTCTTTTGAATGAGATATTATTTTTTTATTGCCTTCTTGGTGTTTCATTTTTCCTTACGGTGTTTTGTGGTTTGCAAGATGTTGCTTAGATATTATGTATATGATATTGAACAGTTATTGCAATTTTGAAACTCAGACCCTGTTTACCTGAGCACTTTTTATTGTAAGATTTATCTCCCCAAACACTATTGTGTGCGCATCTCCTTCGCAACCCTTAAAGTTTAAGACAAAACTATTTCACCAATTTGCTCGTTGTATCCTTATGATCTTGAAAATAATTTTGATCGAAGCGGTCCAGAGACTCCATATGAGAGTTATTTTCCCTTCTGTATTTAACATTTATAAGTAAAGTGAAATTGTAACTGGTAAAACATGAGTGATAGAAACCTACTTTTTTTTTATTTGAGGTCCTTGGTCCAAAAAAAGGGGAAATATGGTCAAGGTCCAAGGTCAAGGTCATATTCTAAGTTTTTGATTTTGGCTTATTTTTACTTTGTTCAAACACTGTACAAGATTTCAACAACAAATTTTTTCTAAATTTTTATTTGTGACATGTGGTTACACATACAATTCTTAAAAATTCAATGTTGCTTCAACTGTCTCTAATGTTTTATGATGAGTAACTCTAGTTGTATAACTATCCAGAAAATGAAGCAAAGTTAATTGTAAATAATTGTTCATATAAGGCCAGGATTTTTTCATTTGTTGGTTTACGGATCCTCCGACCTGATTTTGTCGATTTCCAGAATAAAAATAAAATTGACTTTTCATGCCTTTTTATTTCCGCCGACCCTAACAAATACAATATTCCTGAAAAATAATTAAAATCTTCTTTTTTTATGAAATGAAATGCATTAATCACTAACAAAATTGATAATATTTTCTGTTGTGAAAAAAATAAAACTTATACGTTTCTAAAAATAGACAAATCAATTATAACTGACCTTGAAATGTCGTTTGTGCAAATAATTTTGCAAAACGAAATCTGTGTTGAAAACCAATTACACAATAAGTTCATTTCCCTTATTTGTCATCAGTCCGTAAGATGCATAATCTCATAGAAATAGACTTGTCCAAATGAGGACAGGTGGAAGGCACCAAGTAAAAGTTCTGAATATTAACAAATCATTTAGAATGTTCTGGTTTCATAGATAATAAAAAAAATATCATCCATTTGGATAAAAAATTCGTAAGGGTTCCACGGAACCCAGTGTCTCGCCTACTTTTGCTGTTAATCGCAGACTCAACAAAAATGAGGAAAAACATCAATAAAAATTTCCCTCTCGATACTGTCTTTTGATTGAAAGAAGCTTCCAAGTTTGGTAAAAAATCCAGTATAGTTTATGAATCTAATGAATGTTTTATAAACTTTAACTGCAGACTGTATGTTAACTGGAAGAAAAACTAAGTCCATTTATAAGTAAAATACGGAAAAAGTGATTTTTTTTTTTACAAAATTTACTTCTGAATAATATCTTATGATCAGAAACAAGCTTTTGTCTAAGTTTGGTAGAAATCCAGGATAGTTTAAGAACATTATAAAAATTTCAAAAACTTAAACCACAGAGTGAATGTTTTTTTTCTGGCAAAAAAACTAAGTCCATTTATAAGTAAAATACGGAAAAGTGGAAATTTATTTTTACAAAATTTTCTTCTTGACTAAAGTCGAAGGCTCGACAAAAACGGGAACGCATGACACAACATTCTCGTTTTTTCCAGTAGACGAGTCTATTACGTTTTTGACACATGTGTTGATATTCGTATGACGTTTTTTACATTTTTTTTCTTTATCAGTTTTCGTGCTTGAAGATCATTACTCACCAAGTTTTCTGGAATTGATTAAGAGCTACGCAAATTTGTTTTTCTTGATTGTGAAATGACGATTTAATTTCGTCTTTGTCCGTGCATACCCCCCTTTTTTACAGGAAATTATTAGACAATGTCATGCGATATTTATGACAGCTGAGCAAGAATATTTCATCGAACTAAAATTTAAGAAATAATGACAAAATAGCTTAACAAACATATTGTTAGAAAGGTGAAATATTTATTTTGCATATTTCTTCGTCTTGAAAGATTTCTTTTTCTTTTTTTTCCCGACCGACCGACCCAACTTTTTCATGGGGAAAATCCGTAAACCAACAAATTAAAAAACCGTGGCCTAAGTGTACCTATATACATAAACCAGAACTGGAGTATATATAAACTGTTTAACTGTACTATACAATAGCATGTTTATATCCATTCAAAAACAAATCCAAGCAACAATAAGGCAATCCCCTCAGACATGTAGAGAAAACTCAAGCAATTACATTATAACAAATGTATCAATGTTTTTTCAGCTGTTTTTTTTTCCCTAAACAAAATAAAAAAAACATCAAATATATATGCATTGATCCTGATTAGTGATAGATAAATAATTATTCTGTGAAGTTAAAGGAAAGCAGTAGTAAATAACATGCATACTTCAACATAAGATTCCCTCATTGATAGTGAAAATCAATGTCAACCTTGAAGGATGTGAGTCATCTATTGATATCAAGGAATACCAAAATCTATAGGATAGGAACAGAGAATCAGGCTGTACCCTATTAACAATTGCATTCATGTGTGGGTGGATTGAAATATAATTAACAAACCCATAGGGCCAACATGTCAGTAGATAGATATAGGAAGATGTGGTATGAGTGCAAATGAGACAACTCTCCATACAAGTCACAATTTATAAAAGTTAACCATTAAAGGTCAAGGTACAGTCTTCAACACAGAGCCTTGGCTCACACTGAACAGCAAGCTATAAAGGGCCCCAAAATATTACTTGCGTAAAACCATTCAAACAGGAAGTTACCAATGGTATAATCTATAAAAAAAAATGAGAAACATAAAAAGACACACTATAAAATATCAATTGAAATGGCCTAATACTCTATGCACTTTAAAATCATTTCATTGATCAAATATAGTGGTCCTATTGTTTATAATGTCAAAGAAAGAACAAAACCTCAATGAAATGCCTCACTGAGTGCAGCCGGGGAACAACCACAGAGGTCAAACTCTGAACAGTTGGGGCAAGTTTGGACACAATATTCAAGCTTGATATATATATACTGTCTGAATTTTTGACATAACATAGGTTTCTGATTCAAAATAAATGTGGTCAAAGATCTTTAAAGTCTATTGTGCAACACCGTGCAAATGAAGATTTCTTCTTGCAACTTTACAAAACATATGAAATTCTTAAATATTTTGAAGAAAATAAATTGAATAAAAAATCCCCCCAATCTCTTTGAAGTAATTAACCCCCAAACTCAATTTCAGCCTTCCCTTTGTGGTATGGAACCTTGTAGTACAATTTTAGAGAGATCCATATACTTAAACATAAGTTATAGTCTGGAAACTAGAAAAATGCTTGTTTTTGTTCCCTTTTTTTGTCCAAAATTCCTGCATGTTTCGGGCAATTACCCCCATACTCAATCCTGGCCTTCCCTTTATGATATGGAACATTGTGGTACAATTTCAGAGGTCCATTCACTAACACACTATTTATTGTCCAGAAACTACAACAATGCTTGTTTTTGGTCTCTTTAAGGCTCTTAATTCCTAACATGTTGGTTCCTGACAACCCCTAAAATCAATTCCAACCTTCTTGTAAAATTTCATAGAGATCCATTGAAATGTGTCTTCGGACAACGATAATGCAGACAACATCATAGAATTGTACGAACACAAAAAAAGATTTGCGGCCGGCTGTATAAAAACTATAAAGTATTAAATAAACCATGAAATTGAGGTCAGAGTCAAATGAAACCTGCCAGTCGGATATTCAATTTGGAATAAGTTTCATCCATATATTCTTATTTTTCTCAATTCCCAACTCAGAACTTATTTCTCTCTATTTGGGATTTTTTAAAATTTATTGTCCAATTTTCACAAAAAAATAATATGACCATTTTCATATTATATGAACAATAACTGTATAAAATTTCATCTGTGTCCAAGTTGGAAGTCTTTCTGTTTACAAAATTGTTGATGGTCATACAAACCGATTGCACAAAAACAAAATTGAAAACAATAGAATAACATGATAGCAACATGATATTGCACTTGTATTCTAAGTTATCTCTTTAATGTTGAATGTTTGATGCTGATAAGGAAATCCCATTTCTTACATTCTAATATATATCAGATACTGCATGTTTATAAACCTATACAAATTTTTCTGATATTGCAAAGTGTTGAACACTTAGAATAGTTAAACTTGAAGATATGGTTTACTTTTATAAAAGTTAAAGATCTTTTTAAATACTTTAGCAAAAAATGTAAAAATACATAATTTACATATATATGTGTTATATCTAATAAAGTACAACCATTTTGCAAAAAAGACTCATCTGCTTGTTTGTGACTTTCAAAATCTTTTTTTTTTAAACATACATATAAATTCACAGTGCGTCTTTATATAATCAATTTCAATATTTGTTTATAAAATAAATTAAAAAAAATTCACTCTATCTTTTTTTGCAAGCGCATGTTAGCAAAAACTATGTTTACCAAAGGATGTTTAAGTAAGTTAAATTATACTGAACTGGCTGACATTTCTCAACTGTATAAAGATGTTTATTTCAAAATTGAAAATTGTAAATTTTCACAAAACTTTTTACTATGTAACATGTTATATCATTAATTTATTTTCTTATCAAGATAACTACTGTACTTAACACAGCTAATATAAAAAAAAAAACTTGGAAATTTAAAAACATAAGTAAAGGAGTTTTGGGGTATATAATAATGAGACAGTAACTTAACAACAACTAAAACAAACACACATCTAGAGGACGTCAACAAAAGACAGGCGTCTCAACAATATAACAAGGCTTAAATTATAAAAAAGTGTTGAACAAATTGAAGACCAATTTTTCAAAAGAGCAAACAACTGTAAGATATGACATAAGGCCTCACTGAAGAGGTCAGCCTCGTGATGGAATCTTCATATTAAATCATAACAATAAAATTATACAGTCCATTATAGGATTTCACTGTAGTGTTATGTAAATATGTAAATACAAATCTCTATGTCATGAATTCAGGCATTATATGTCTTCCGTTAAAAACAAATTCTGATTTTATCCTCGTTTATACAAAAAATAATGCTTAATTCTTAACTGATACAGTCCTTATAATTAGTTTATTATATAAAATGAACATGTGGCAGTTATTCTTTTTTAAATTTCATGCTGGTTTAAGCTGATGTCTATCAAATATATTCATTTGTCAAACTTTTTTATACCTAAATCCGTTAAAAAGTTATGTTTTAAACTTACTACACAAAATGGCTTTAAAAATAAGATAACAACTTTTTGGTCTTATAAATGTATGGCTATATAACCATTTCACAATATATCAAAAATAAAAATATAAAAAAAACTTTTACTTTTACCTAATTAATTTGTTCTATAAAACAGGAATCTTCCCTGGTGTAAACGTAAAACCACAAATGAAAGTACTTTAAACATGTATGGCCTTTACCGTTATTTTTAGTACAAAACGTTATAAACTTATACAAAATAAAAAGATAACATTTTTAAAATTAATTGGTTTTTTTTTAAAATCTTTTCAGATATAAAACATCTTTTCATTTTAAGGGATAAAATGTTCCACTCATCATTGTATGACTTAGTAACATTAAAATTAATGATTATATAAATTAACATTACCAATTGACAGGCTAAGGAATTAAGTTACACACAATAATATAAACAATACAAGAATCTATAATTTAATAAAAAAAAAAAGTAACCTAGGCTAAATTCATACTATGTTATCAACACAGAACCAGTATTGGACAAGTATTTCATCTTTTAACATAGAATCAACAAACAATATCAAATATACTTTTATCAAAACCACAATTTTAACCACAACATCATTTCCAAACTACTGATATAACAGTCTGTATGTTCAGTGCTAAAAAAATGTATTTGGAAGCAGTAAAAAGTTTATTTGAAATGAAAAAAAAAACCAAAAAACAATTTCATTAATTTTCATATTATTTTCCAAAATTTTTCTTTTAAATGTATTGTGTAGGACCATACAAATTAGTTTTTGCTTAAAAATATTTCATGTTGTTATAAGTTTAACTTCATTATAAGTTGTGCAAGTTTTCAGTTCAGCACTTTTTTTTTTAATCTACTCGAACCAAAATTCAATTTAATTTTACGTAACTTTGTAAATAAAAATATGCCAAGGTCTAAGGTTTGCTTTGATCATTGTATTGTCAAGACTTATATAACAATGTTTATTAAAGAATAAAGTATACCCTACCTGTAATTCTAAGTCATCACAATTGTGGTTTACGGCATCATCAAATGGCACTTTTACATTTCTGAGGTTAGAATGTGAAAGGTTAAATGTAGAGCCATCTTCTGTTCCTCCCTGTTTGGGTAATGATGAAATTCCTGACTGATGAAACAACGGCTTTTCGATATTTTTGCAAACTGTCCTATATTTCTCTGTTGCTGTAACACTAACACAGTTTGGTATATCCGAGTCATGCTTAGTAGCAGTAACAGGAATTCTCCTGGCCGCTAAAGTGGACTTGCCAGAAGTAGCATCGTGGACGTTTTGATGACTTGTGGTATTGGATGGGACTTTGCATGGTGTTGTATCTGTAGTGTTATAGTTTAGCAAAGGTTGTTGTCTTGGCTCCAATAGTTTACTATGAGTCATGGAGCATACTACAGCAGAATTGTGCGATGAGGCTGTGGCGACAAACGATGATTCATCTCTATTCTGTCCATCAGATGTGTAAGTTACATCACTGCTATTGTTGATTTCACTTTTGTCGTGCTGCTGTGAGGGTTCAATATTTTCCTTACAACTGTCACTGTCATTGTCAATTTCATCTATAGTGGAGAAAAGTGTCTTTTTCTCTTTAATCTGTAAATACAAATTTGTAAGAGATATTTATTACCATAATCAATGTGGATTTATAGTTGCATCATATTAATTTCATCTTCAGGTGTGTAATGATGGTTCCTTCTATTATCTGGAAATCAATCTACATGGTATAATGATGTCAATTTCAAAGACAATTAGTTTCATTATCTAGGCATAGACGTACTACCTAAATTGCTCTTTTAATACAAATTAGTTATCCTTCAGTAATCCAAGATTGCATTTCATTAAATTCAAAAAAGGTACCTTTATTGGAAATTCCGGAGAAATACGTTTTTCTCATTTATCGGCTATCAGACAAAGTTTGATGTAACATAATTGCTTGGTATCTGTAATACCTATTCCCATTAGACATTCAGTAAATCACACAGATCAGAATAAAAAAATAATTAATTTGTAATGTAGCATTATCAGCAACCTGTGATGACACACTTATTGACCCCAAAAGTCTGTCTGGTACAATGTCAGGAATATAGTACAAAGTGGCAATGTATAGGTTTTCAGACAAATATATATATACCAAGTGATGATAGTAATTTTAATATCAACATTTTCCACAGCATGCTGGAATATCATTTTTCTTAATTAGAAGCTTGCTGCCGATACCACTCATTGCAATACAATATGTTTTCTAAATCCTTTATCCTTTTCATCAAAGTCTTTTTCTGTATTTTTTTTAAAGACAGCAATATAAAGTAATACCATAATGTTTATTGATAATAGTACAAGTTTACAAAACAAAACTTATGCTAATTCATCTTTATAAAACTGTACTAAGTAACTTATGAACACATTCATAATTCATAATTTTATCAAAACCAAATTAACTTGAAATAATTTTCCTTCATAGTTGATCTATTGGTATTTCCCATGACTTTTCCAAGGGGAATAACTCCTGCACAAATAAAGGATCTGACTGAATCAAAATTCATCAGATATTGCTGGAAAAAAACCTTTGACTGACTTTCAGAAAACACCATTTTAATAGAAAAGTAGGTGTCAGTTGGATCAAGTGGTTGATATTTTCAAAACTTGAGGAACATGTGACTTTCAAAGTCAACTGAGATATAGCTGATGAAAACCTGAATGTTGGTGCAAGAAATTCATATGACTTACATTTCAAAAGTGGCTTTACTCTTCCTGAAATAATTTGATCAAGCCTGATATTCAAAAATGTCTCAGGTGTTGCTGATACAAATTTCATGTAACTCATAGTCTGATGATTACAGTACAAAAAATCACTCTGAAAGAATGTCAGTATTTCCATATCCCCAGCCCATGATTTGTGTCTGTTGATAATTTTTGGACTTACATATTACTGTAAATTCAGAAATTATTGCGAGGTTTTTATTATTGCAAAAAATGTGACAGAGTTGTAAATGTAATAATTAAAACTTGCATTTTGAAATATTTTATATGAATCAAACAGGCTTTTTCTCTAAATCGTAAAAATTAAAAGCACATTCAAGTCTAAACTGACAAAATTGCATTAATAAATGCATGCACAAAATTTTGAATTTACAGTCTTGGAAAGTTGGGCTTAAGATTTGGAGTAACTTAGTTACATGAAGTTGTAAGATAATGTAAATTTGTACCATTACGTTATAAATATTTTTTATTGTAGCCTGCTACTCGACTTTCCTATTGATAACTCAATGAATCCTGAGATCTTTTATCATTAATTAAAGGAACCTCAGTCAAAAGGTACACAAATTCATAATATGTTGATACTTAATTAACAAAACTCAATTTGGGCGTATCCAAACTAAACTTTGCCAAAATACACGAGACTTTAGAGAGGATTACATAGTACACGACATGAGAACCACTTTCTTGTGACTTGATCAAACATATGGCGTGTGATAATCCTTTAACATATGTTGTTATTTCTTGTTGTTTAGGTGCAGCAATATACCTCAAGTCTAGACTCATAAGGGACATCAAAAGTTAGTTCCTCAAAAACAAATACAATGTCACCATGTCCAAAATCAAGATCAGGGGTTACCATGTCCAAAACATGTGATAATAGTTTGTTAATAAGGAAGCAATCAATTTGAGCATCTTTAGCCAGTCTTCCTTTAGAGCATCTTTAGCCAGTCTTCCTTTAGAGCATCTTTAGCCAGTCTTCCTTTAGAGCATCTTTAGCCAGTCTTCCTTTAGGTGTACGTTGGTTGTTCTCTTTTGTTTCATTTTTATTTCTGTCTCTTTATTTGTTTTTCTTTTTTCTTTTTTCTTTTATCATTGTATTTAAAAGCTATGGCCAATGAAGATTTTCTATGTTTATTCCCCATACAATCAATTGAATAATTCAACATTTAGAATGTAGCCTTTTTTTTTTAATTCTGTTTGCAAGAAATGTTAACTTTCAGAATAATATCTTTTCCTTCTTGATATGATGACCCAATAGTCAAACCAAAACTGTGAGTGTGTCTCTACTTTGTTTTTGTTACAATGTTGAAAACATGATGGCCTCAAAGACTATAGGATGTAAGATTCCGTTGTATACAGAGTTCAATAACCAATTACATTTTTAAAGTATCTGATGATTTTTTTTTCCTAACATAAAACCCCAGATGTGACAGCTTTTGAATAGCTATAAAACAGTTCTATCTGATGAAGGACAATTGATGCACAGTAATTGATATCTATTTCTATTAATATTGTCAATTTCACATGCAATGAAATGTATATCAATCACAATCTAACTAAGCAAACATCAAAATGTCAATACATTGAAGAAAAAATGATCAACAAAAAATCTGACATAATGACATTTCTGACACTTCTATGGAATCTCCTAAATGTGATATGTGAACTTTTAGCTAATAAACAATGAAATAGACAATACAAACAATAACTGCCAAATAAATGAAGCCTAATCAATGAGTGGATTGATTTCCCTGATGTTATCTACATACAAGTACAAAACATGACATATTTAATGAAATTAGAAAAATAAACTAGGTTGTACTGCCTTATAATGATAACTAATGTCTCCAGTTCATCTTTACAAGTCACTCCGTAAAGAAAAGGATCAGCAAAAACATTCTAACACTGAAAAGGTTTTATTATGGCGAATAAGAATATACATGTTTGGTTAATTGGTGAGAATCTTTTAAAATGGTTCCAATATATTTAAGAATTATTCACATGAGTCTTGCCAACACAATTTTCAATTTAATCTAAAAATGGCAATTCAGAATTCATATGGATCAGTGGCTGAACAGTTTTTGGTATACAAGTATTTAACAAAAACTGAAATAAGGGGAGAGATACGACCCCTAGCAAAAACATATCTGGTGTACTTAAAGATTTAAACTGTATGTGTCTAGGGAGTTGAGATATGTACAGTTTATAAGTTATTTAACAATTTATAATATTCTTGGGGGCAATTAAGGCATATGATCCCTTAGGGGAAAACCATGGTTAGCTTGAAAGGTCTTATCAAGGCAATTCAGCCTATATATGGTTCAACAGTAGGGATCTAAACAAGTTTTTTTTTTAAATGAGAGAAAAATAAAATATATATCTTAACCTAAAGGTCAAAGTTCAAGGTTACAAGAAGGTCATGGTGATATAGGACAATTATCTTAAGGTAATACACTTTTAAGCAAAACATCATATATATATGCTCCTGTCAAAAGATAATAACATTATTACCAATGTTGTATGAGAAGAAGGGAGACATAATAAATTCTGACAGAGATCTTCCATCTGACAAAAGCATGAGTCACCTTTTTGTCAGAGAGGTTTTGACACAAGAGAAAACTGACCTAATGTCTGACAACTATATATTAATGCTGGTTAATGAATATTAATGTTCTGGCATTGCCTAAAGATCTCAACAACAAAGTGGAATATCAGTGAAAAAGATTTTGAATGTACAAGGTATGTATGGCCACTTCCCTTGTATTGGTTTCATTCAACAGAGCATTACTAGAAAACTGATTGAACCAAGTGGAATATCATAAAATAATTATATTGAGCAGAGCATTATAGTACCACAATATCTTCATACAGGAAAATACTTCGTCAAATCCATCAAATCAAATATCCATAAAAATACAATTTTTACTATCTCCATGCAAATTGGCAGTAACAAAAATAAATGAATTGACAAAAGGTGTTTTTCAAATGTATTAAAGCATGAACAGAACCTGATTCTTAAGCCAAAAAAAAAAAAAAAACTTATTTAGATGTTTATCAGCAAAACATATCAAATAGATCTGTGAATCTTGTCAATTGAAACTCAAATGTTGTCACTTGTTAATTAGGTTGTAAAGTTACAGATTTTACTGCATCAGCTGATATTGAAAAATACTAAAATCCCTTAATGTATAAAAACTAGAATTATATCTTTATATTTACTGACTATATCAAGAGTATTAGTCTTAAAATGTACATAAAATTTGACATGATATTTCATAAGCACCAAATTTGTTTTGATGTTGAGATGTATAAGTGACAGGAACCCAGTCTTCTATGATCTACTAAACTGTGCATCTTGTTGACATGTGTTTGTAAATAAGTGCAGAAACTGACATAGTGTACACACCCAAACAGATAACAAGTCAGATACAATGATGGATCAGTCTTATTCTTATGTCATTCTGTCTTAGTTACAAGAACAATCATCATCCCTTTATATTTCAGGTTTGGAATCTGTAATAAAACACATTAAACCATAACCCTTTTCCCCAAATTGTTCACATAAAAATGTAATATGCAAATTATTATGAGAAGCCAGCTGTCAAAATTTGGTTCCAAATTGCAGATTTTGCATTTTACTAAGTATTTTTCAAAATTTCAAAATTGTTTTATTCTAATTTTCTTTAAAAAATGACAAGAGTGAGTTATTGTGCTAAGCATTCCTCCACTCCTATATCAAAGAATGTTAAAACAGGAAGAAGATGTCGGAATGATCCTGAAAGGGCAGGTAGGTTACAACAAATCACTGCCAACATCATTCCTGATTAGTACTGTGAACACACGTTTCTTCTTGTTCAAAATTAATTCAAAATTTTCACAGCCTTGATATAGATAATAAATTTATTGAAATTATGAACTGTTATGATATACAATATTTCCTATGCAAATTTTTATATAAATTTTTCTGGCGAAGAAAATTGTTTAACAGCTCTTTATGAAATTTGTACTAGCTTCAGAGTTTTATTATTTTAATTTTACCAGGAAAGTCAGATTTTTATATATATATATTTATTACATTGGTTGCAATGAATTACATTGATTTCCCAGTTAGATAAAAACCGATAATTTCACATGTGAAATAAACGTGGTTATTTCACTCTCTGACGTCATACAACAATAGGCGTTGTCAAGACGTCGATAACGTCGGATCAAAACAAATTGTCAATACGTAGGAAAAAGATATAGTTCCTTACATTTTCTACATTAATTTCATAAAAAAAAGCCATTTGCCAATGTAATAAAAAGAATAACTAATCGCCGTATTTGAATATCAAAAATAAGACAACTTGTGACCGAACACGGCTATGGATTAAACTCGTGCTGCGCACTCGTTTAATCCATGCGTCGTTCGGTGACGCGTTGTCTTATTTTTGATATTCAAATACGGCGATTAGTTATACTATAATTATTGAATATAATGATTTTTTATTTTTTTTTATTTTAATGGTGAATTTTTTGTGACTTGTATGTTTTTTACAGAATATATTTGAATTTTTATAGAATTTTAAGCTTTTTAGTGTCTCATAAGTCATTTTTATGGCTGGATATTGATTGTTTTATGTGTATATATTTATATAATGTTGCTTATATTTATGTCAATCAATATGTGACACTTTAATAAACTATTTACTTACTTACTTACTCTTCTTAGAAAATGTGATGAAAATTTTAACTTCATTCAGTATATTGAAATTCAAAATATTAGTAAACAGGAAATATTTACTGAGAAAAGTGTAAGCCCCTAATTATCTCAAAGTGACTTTCTGTGCATAACTTAATTTTTGTGCTTTTGTCCTTACATTTTTAGGTGTCATAATGGTGTTGAATGTCAAAGTGATGATATTTGCTCACATTTTAAAAAGATAGTAGATACTTAATTACATCATCTACTTTTCATCACCTTTGTAAAATGTTTGATAAGATAATGATCTGATCAGAGATGTATTATGATGAATCTTCAAACTTGAAGACAGGTTTGATAATGTCTTTGTGAATGGGTTGTATAATTATTGCTTCCCTTGACATTAATTGTTTGTTTGTCTGCAGATAAATATTTGTCTTGGTTTGATTGTATCATCAGCAGTAACCAAAATTATGTACAAAAGATATATATTATATTTGTCAGTCTATGATCATTTAGAAATAACTGATGTTTCTCAGCTGAAAGTTTTCTGATTCTGTCTGGAGACTCAATATTACTGTAAACTCAATGAAAACAAGATTTTAGCCAAAGATTCATAGTGGACAATATCCAGTTTAAAAATAAATAAAAAAATAACCAGGTCAATGAAAATGACCTTCTCTCAGGTCACAAACCTCTCACAGAAAGCTATATCACTGAAAGATTCTATATTAATCAAATCTATTCTCTAAAAGGCATCTCTTTTACAAGTACAATACAACAAAAACAATTACTGTTACATGTAAAAAAAAAAAAAACAAGCTTAGAAAGTGTTAATCACTCTTACCAGTTTCAGTAAAGTACTCCCCTATAAACTGTATCAAACGTTAGCAAGAGAACTTAAAATGTTTGTTAACACACAACGTGTAGCAGTATGATCCCAAGATAATTATTGTTAGAGTCTTTACCATCTGTGTATTAGATATGATTTAATATCTGATAAACTTTCTCTCATGTCCATTTCTAATATGAAACATATTACTTAAGTGCTCATGAGAAAACATAGTTATTGGAAAAGTACTTCTTTTATGTTATTTTTATTTTTTTAATTGTTTTGATTTTTAAGGATGTTTAAACAAAATTGATGCATATAACACTTCTATTTGCTTTCATCAACTAGCAGTCATTTACCATACATTTGTTCACATGTAAAGATAAAAAATTCAATAGTAGAATCTGTCAATTATAAGATCAATCATAAACTGTATTACAATGTAGTTTTCACACCAATCAGATGATCATCAGCAATTATATCTTAAATTTTATACATTTTTCTCCACTGCAAATTACCTGTTTTAACTGTTTTGAATTGTTGCCTAATATCAAAAGAATAAAATATGAGATTAACATTTTCTTGTGTCAGTTTCACAGATGATAAACAAAAGAAATATTTCTCATTAAACATATGTTTGATTCCAGAATAACTAAATTTACAAATAAACAAGTGAAACAGAAGCCATTATATTCAAATTAAGTTAATCACATTTAATAAAGGTGTAGATCTTGATTACCTTACATTGAAGAAAACAGATTTATTTAAAAGTGTTTTTTGATGATTATATTGTGAAGAATTTGTCACTGCCAACTTTAATTGATATATAATAAACAACCTGTATCTTGGATAATGAAATCTGTTAACACAATAAATATGAAGAGAAACATGATTTTAACTTCCCCATCAGACCCTGTACCTGGATTAATTCCAGGTGAATTGTGAAAATAAACAAATCACTCAGCACATCTGTGAATCTGTGTAAAGTAATACAAAAAGACAAAGAACTTCAGATAGTTGATGTTCACCAGAGATAAGAACTTGTCAAATGCATACATCGATGATTAAGGTAGATGTTATGCCCATCAGAATAAGGTAAAGGTACCTCAAGGCTTACCTATGGAGAGAAAACTATGGAGAGAAAACTAGAGTGAGAACCGTGGGAAAGTTACCTATCGATGGCAAGCTCTAAAATATTGTTCTGTTATGCCTATCCAAAATATATCATTGTGCAGCAGACATATTTCATTTCAAACTAACCAAAAATTAGCATGCAATAATATATCATATTGAACTAGTGTAAATAAAGCTCCATATGTAATATTTCATCAGTGACAAAAACATGTTTAATTTTTGTTTCAAGCTTTGGTGTACAATAAAAAGTTTGACTTTTAGTGATTAACAATTATCCACATATAATATACATGTACTCACAAGCTCATGCAATACAAAATTCTACTAGGGAGTTGGAACAATATTCACCATTTTGCAGGCAAAAACCCAATATTATTGCACAATCTCTTTCATCATTCAAAATGCTCTGATTTCAATATAGAGAGAATTCAGAAACGACTGCTTTCTCTTTTAAACAGAGTATTAAATAACCAGTGGTTTCTCTTATCACATTAAAACAGACTATTGAATAACCCGTGGTTTCTCTTATCACAATAAAACAGATTATTCCATATTGGTATTATTTTAGTAGGTTTCTCTATATGAATTGGTTTTTGAATAAAAAAGCATATTCACCTGTGAAAGTGTTATTCACCGCGCTAAACGTCACGCGCTTTTACATGCAACGTAATGGTAAAATGTTTCATGTGTAAAAAAAATTTGGTATATGTTTGTCATTAAATACATTTTCTTCTCTCGGAATATGGAATAAAACAATTACTGTCTTTTGTTTCGGTAAATATGCGGTTTTATTGACTTTTGAAAAACTGATATTCACTTCGGCCGTCGTCTCAGTGAATATCAGTTTTTCAAAAGTCAATAAAACCGCATATTTACCTTATCAAAAGACAGTAATTGTATAGTATTGAATAACCAGTGGTTTCTCTAATCACAATAACACAGAGTATTGAATAACCAGTGGTTTCTCTTATCACAATAAAATAGAGTATTGAATAACCAGTGGTTTCTCTTATCACAATAAAACAGATTACTGAATAACCAGTGGTTTCTCTTATCACAATAAAATAGAGTATTGAATAACCAGTGGTTTCTATTATCACAATAAAACAGATTACTGAATAACCAGTGGTTTCTCTTATCACAATAAAATAGAGTATTGAATAACCAGTGGTTTCTCTTATCACAATAAAACAGATTACTGAATAACCAGTGGTTTCTCTTATCACAATAAAATAGAGTATTGAATAACCAGTGGTTTCTCTATCACACTAAAACAGAGTATTGAATAACCAGTGGTTTCTCTTATCACAATAAAACAGAGTTTTGAATAACCTGTGGTTTCTCTTATCACAATAACACAGAGTATTGAATAGCCTGTGGTTTCTCTTATCACAATAACACAGAGTATTGAATAACCAGTGGTTTCTCTTATCACAATAAAATAGAGTATTGAATAACCAGTGGTTTCTCTTATCACAATAAAACAGATTACTGAATAACCAGTGGTTTCTCTATCACACTAAAACAGAGTATTGAATAACCAGTGGTTTCTCTTATCACAATAAAACAGAGTTTTGAATAACCTGTGGTTTCTCTTATCACAATAACACAGAGTATTGAATAGCCTGTGGTTTCTCTTATCACAATAAAACAGAGTATTGAATAACCCATGGTTTCTCTTATCACAATAACACAGAGTATTGAATAACCAGTGGTTTCTCTTATCACAATAAAACAGAGTATTGAATAACCAGTGGTTTCTCTTATCACAATAAAACCTGAAGTATTGAATAACCAGTGGTTTCTCTTATCACAATAAAACAGAGTATTGAATAATCAGTGGTTTCTCTTATCACAATAAAACGAAATATTGAATAACCAGTGGTTTCTCTTATCACAATAAAACAGAGTATTGAATAACCAGTGGTTTCTCTTATCACAATAAAACAGAGTATTGAATAACCAGTGGTTTCTCTTATCACAATAAAACCTAAGTATTGAATAACCAGTGGTTTCTCTTATCACAATAAAACAGAGTATTGAATAATCAGTGGTTTCTCTTATCACAATAAAACGAAATATTGAATAACCAGTGGTTTCTCTTATCACAATAAAACAGAGTATTGAATAACCAGTGGTTTCTCTTATCACAATAAAATAGAGTATCGAATAACCAGTGGTTTCTCTTATCACATCAAAATAGAGGATGTAACTACTTCTTTCTATGATAACACTAAAACAGATGATTGAATAACCACTGCTCTGTATGATCACACTAAAACTGAGTATTGAGTAACCACTTCTTTCTATGATCACACTAAAACAGAGGATTGAGTTACCACGGTTTTGTATGATAACACTAAAACAGGGTTTTGAATAACCACTGCTCTGTATGATCACACTAAAGCTGAAGATTGAGTAACCACTGCTGTCTGTGATCACACTAAAACAGGGTGTTGAGTAACCACTTCTCTGTATGATCACACTAAAGCTGAAGATTGAATAACCACTGTTCTGTATTACACTTAAGCTGAAGATTGAGTAACCACTGCTGTCTATGATCACACTAAAGCGAAGTATTGAGTTACCACTGTTATGTATGATCACACTAAAACAGAGTGTTGAATTACCACTGCTCTGTATGATCACACTAAAACAGAGGATTGAGTAACCACTGCTGTCTATGATCACACTAAAACAGAGGATTGAGTTACCACTGCTGTTTATGATCACACTAAAACAGAGTGTTGAATAACCACAGCTTTGTATGGTCACACTAAAGCTGAAGATTGAGTAACCACTGCTGTCAATAATCACTCTAAAACAGAGGATTGAGTTACCACTGCTGTCTATGATCACACTAAAACAGAGTGTTGAATAACCACTGTTCTGTATGATCACACTAAAGCTGAAGATTGAGTAACCACTGCTGTCTATGATCACACTAAAGCGAAGTATTGAGTTACCACTGTTATGTATGATCACACTAAAACAGAGTGTTGAATAACCACTGCTTTCTGTGATCACACTAAAATCAGATGGTTGTGTAGTCATAGCTTTCTATGATCATGCTAAATCTTGAGGATTGAGTACTTTAACATGTTTAACAACTTCTTTCCATGGCCACAATTACAATTTTAATTAATTCTTTGTCTACCCCTGTCACCTTAGTCAATATACATTTTGGCGTTGAAATGGCAAACATCCATTAGAAAAATAATCAACTTATATTCCAATAATTAGAAGAAAAAAAACATATTTGAAAATTTAGATGCTATTTGTATTAATTGTATGTTATATTAGTAAACCTACCCTTTACTTCAACAGACACCTGTAGCATGAAGTTTGATAACCAAGTCAACATTTCCCAGAATGCCCTCTCCAGAGAACATTAGCACTTGACATGTTTTATAGGATGATATTAATTGTATCTACTCATAAACAGTAGGAATTATCATACAGATGTTCTTTAAGACAATTATCACTGATGACTCAATGGATTTCAAGGTTTCTGCCAAAAATTCCACTTCATGATTTCAGGTGTTTTCTCCAAAAGACAGCTATGCTTAGTTGCAGCATTTAACTTATTTCACTCAATAAAGTAAAATGTGTAACATCAATGGTATATCTATTGACTTATCTAGATATGAAAAAGATTGAATTTCAACAGAAACATATAATCTTCATTTAACACTAGCTTGTCATTCAGAATAAATAAATATACTTCAATATTACAGAAAAATCTATAAATTTCTGACAGCAACACGTTTCTGGACATGTAGATAAAAAACTAGCTCATTACACCCCTTTATATTGTATAATAATTGTTTTAAATGCTAATATGTAGCAATTTTTTTTTTAAAACTGATATTCACTGAGTGCACTGGGCTAGCTAGCTTAATAGAAAATAACCAGCACAAATCTGGAATGAAACGGACATCAATGTTTTATCACATGATACACAGTTATTTCTCTTTAAATGTTTTTGTTGTTGTTGGTAAGTTGATATGTATCCCTTATCTATTATATTTTTTCAATCATTTATTTTTATGTAATGCCATTTTATTTTAATTGCCTACCTTCAAATTTGCAGTGGACATAATGAATTTAGCAATTACCTAGAATGTTATAATGTATCTTCAATGTCTAAGAGAATAGTGTGTTATGTTGTAACTGCAGTGTCCAATAGACTAGAATGTTATATTGTATCTACAATGTCCAAGTAACAAGGATGTCATGTTGTATCTACAATGTCCAAGTAACCAGGTTGTTATTACAATGTCCAAGTAACAAGGGTGTCATATTGTATCTACAATATCCAAGTAACAAGGGTGTCATGTTGTATCTACAATATCCAAGTAACAAGGGTGTCATGTTGTATCTACAATATCCAAGTAACAAGGGTGTCATGTTGTATCTACAATGTTTAAATAACCAGGGTGTCATGTTGTATCTTCAATGTCCAAATAACCAGGGTGCCATGTTGTATCTACAATGTCCAAGTAACAAGGGTGTCATGTTGTAACTGCAATGTCCAAGTGACAAGGGTGTCATGTAGTATCTACAATGTTCAAGAATCAATGGTGTCATGTTGTTTCTACAATGTCCAAGTGACAAGGGTGTCATGTTGTATCTACAATGTTTAAATAACCAGGGTGTCATGTTGTATCTTCAATGTCCAAATAACCAGGGTGCCATGTTGTATCTACAATGTCCAAGTAACAAGGGTGTCATGTTGTAACTGCAATGTCCAAGTGACAAGGGTGTCATGTAGTATCTACAATGTTCAAGAATCAATGGTGTCATGTTGTTTCTACAATGTCCAAGTGACAAGGGTGTCATGTTGTAACTACAATGTCCAAGTAACAAGGGTGTCATTTTGTATCTATAATGTCCAAGTAACAAGGGCATCATGTTGTATCTACAATGTCCAATTAACATGATTAACAAGGGTGTTATGGTGTATCTACAATGTCAAAGTAGTAAGGGTGTCATATCGTATCTACAATGTCCAAGAAACAAGGGTGTCATGGTGTATCTACAATGTCCAAGTAACAAACGTGTCATGTTCTATCTACAATGTCCAATTAACAAGGGTGTCATGGTATATCTCCAATGTCCAAGTAACAAGGGTGTCATGGTGTATCTACAATGTCCAAGTAACAAAGGTGTCATGTTGTTTCTACAATGTCCAAGTAACAAAGGTGTCATGTTGTATCTACAATGTCCAAGAAACAAGGGTGTAATGGTGTATCTACAATGTCCAATTAACAAGGGTGTCATGGTGTATCTACAATGTCAAAGTAACAAGGGTGTTATGGTGTATCTACAATGTCAAAGTACCAAGGGTGTCATGGTGTATCTACAATGTCCAACTGACTAGGATGACATGTTGTTACTAAAATGTCCAAGCAAAAAGGGTGTCATGGTGTATCTATAATGTCCAAGTAACAAGGGTGTCATATTGTTTCTACAATGTCCAAGTAACAAAGGTGTCATGTTGTATCTACAATGTCAAAGTAACAAGGGTGTCATGTTGTATCTACAATGTCAAAGTAACAAGGGTGTAATGGTGTATCTACAATGTCCAATTAACAAGGGTTATGGTGTATCTACAATGTCCAAGTAACAAAGGTGTCATGTTGTATCTACAATGTGAAAAAGTAACAAGGGTGTCATGTTGTATCTACAATGTCAAAGTACCAAGGGTGTCATGGTGTATCTACAATGTTCAAGAAACAAATGTGTCATGTTGTATCTACAATGTCCAAGAAACAAGAGTGTCATGGTGTATCTATAATGTCCAAGTAACAAGGGTGTCATATTGTTTCTACAATGTCCAAGTAACAAAGGTGGTTATGTTGTATCTACAATGTCAAAGTAACAAGGGTGTCATGTTGTATCTACAATGTCAAAGTAACAAGGGTGTCATGGTGTATCTACAATGTCCAAGTAACAAGGGTGTCATGTTGTATCTACAATGTCCAACTGACTAGGATGACATGTTGTTACTAAAATGTCAAAGCAAAAAGGGTGTCATGGTGTATCTTCATTGTACAAGTTATTAGGGTGTCAAGTTGTGTCTACAATAACCAAGTAATTAGGATGGCATGGTGTATCTTCAATGACCATGTTAAAAGAATGTCATGTTGTATCTACAATATACAAGTGACAAGGGTGTCATGTTGTAACTACAATGTCCAAGTGACAAGGGTGTCATGTTGTATCTACACACTCCACATGACTAGGATGACATGTTGTTAATACAATGTCCAAGTAAAAAGGGTGTCATGGTGTATCTTCATTGTACAAGTTATTAGGGTGTCAAGTTGTATCTACAATTACCAAGTAATTAGGATGTCATGGTGTATCTTCAATGACTGTGTCAAAAGAATGTCATGTTGTATCTACAATGTCCAAGTGACAAGGGTGTCATGTTGTATCTACAATGTACAAGTGACAAGGGTGTCATGTTGTATCTACAATGACCATGTAACAAGGGTGTCATGTTTCATCTACAATGACCATGTAACAAGGGTGTCATGTTTCATCTACAAACTCCATGTGAATAGGATGTCATGTTGTTTCTACATGTCCAAGTAACTACATTGTCATGTTGTATCTTCAATGTCCAACTTACAAGAATGTCATGTCATATCAACTAGATTATCATGTGTTTACAATGTATGGCTTTGCTAGACTTAGTTTATAATCAGAATCAGAACAAACTTCTACATCACTTCCCTTACCAAACCCCTTTAACAAAAAAAAACAACATGTAAAATAGAAATGTTTTCCCCAATTTGTATATACACATGTACATGAAACAACAAACATATAATGGCAATATTCAATGAGGCATTTTCACTGTTTTAATATTGTCTGCCTTCCCCATGCTATGACAAAGACTTATTATATAATATCCTCCCACTATCTACTCATGCTGATTATTAGCAGGTAGATTGGTTAAACTTATTCATTATTCATTGTATATTTTATACTCCTACAATTAACCACACAGGATGTTACTGTTTACAATTATGTACTTTTATAAAAAGTTCAACTGAGGGAGAGAAAAAAAACCGATTTGTAAGCTAAATAAACTGATGACACAGAGAGATGTCTCGCATGTCATCAGAAAATTCAGATAAAGATAATCTGATGGCCAGCAACATTGCAACTTAATTCAAAGTTGCTCCAATGACCTGGAGGGGAAAGGCTTTCAAAATAGCCATCGAAACTCATATGTACTGATAGTATTGTAACTTTATAGAATTAAAATTGATGTATGACAACTAGACACAGGCCAGAAGAAGATATTATTCCAATCAAGGGCTAAAGGGCATAAATATTGACAATATCATTATAGTTTGAAATTAAAACAAAATCAACATTCAACAAAATCAAATGGAACAGGTTTATGTGGAATTCCCAGATAAGCCTTGGAATTGGTACTAAGCTGTCATTCATTTAGTAGCCCTCTTATTTACCAAAAGATCAGCAGGAACTGAGAAAACCTTAAACAGATTTAAGCATTTGGTCATAATTGTGAAGAATTGAACATAGACAATAACAATAAATGCTTTCATACCTATAAAAACAAATTATCCATGGCAAACAGACATTTCATGCAATATTCAATGAAAAAAATAAAGATGACAATTTAGGATGATGGAAAACTTCAACTTTATTGTATGGGGGATAATGTAGGATAGATTCTGGCATGTAGCTGTCCTGTTAGAGTACTTATACCATGTATACTGAACAATGATGACTTTTAAACGATTAGATTAGAAATTGAATATTGAATCTGCAATCTGATGGTATCCAACCATTTTATTACTTTATTATTTTTTTGCCCCAATTGAAAATAAGTTTTGAATCTTATCATTACATGACCATACTGCCAAAAAAGATACCCATTTCAAGACCTACACGAAAACCCATAAATAACTATCACTGTCCCAGCAGTGTAAACAAACATATTGTTTCTTTTTAATAGAAACAGCGTGTTTAAATTTACAGAAAGTGCTGTGTGTGGGCCAACTGTCTTGAGGGGGTATCGACTTACACTGCAAAGAGGGTGCTTCCATTAATCCTGTTTTTTGACCATGTAGACCACCCATGTTGCCACAAGCTATCTGTCAACTCTCGGGCTGATTTATAGCTCCTTACTAATTACATATAAAATCTGTTTAACTTTTCTGTCAGCTAATGATCATAATTTAGCAAGATAAAAATCAAAACATTTTCTGTATCTATGCAGCTGTCCTCGATAAAATATTCATCCTTGTAATTTTTTGTCAATTCCAGGGAGATCCTCTCTTACCATGGGTTATTCAATGGTCAATGTATAGTGACCATGGATTCTTTAATTGTCAATAGTGATTGTTGATTCTTCAATGGTCAATAGTGACCATGGTTTCTTAAATGGTCAATAGTGACTGTGGGTTCTTAAATGGTCAATAGTGACTGTGGGTTCTTAAATGGTCAATTGTGAATTTGTGACTATGGGTTCTTAAATTGTCAATAGTGACTGTGGGTTCTTAAATGGTCAATTGTGAAGTTGTGACTATGGGTTCTTCAATGGTTAATAGTGACAATGGGTTCTTCAATGGTCAATAGTGACTATGAGTTCTTCAATAGGCAATAGTGACTATGGGTTCTTACATGGTCAATAGTGACTATGGGTTCTTCAATGGTCAATAGTGACTATGGGTTCTTTAATGGTCAATAGTGACCATATGTTTTTCAATGGTCAATAGAGACTACGAGTTCTTAAATTGTCAATAGTGACTCTGGGTTCTTCAATGGGCAATAGTGACTATGGGTTCTTCAATGGGCAATAGTGACTATGGGTTCTTACATGGTCAATAGTAACTATGGGTTCTTCAATGGTCAATAGTGACTTTGGGTTCTTCAAAGGGTAATAGTTGCTATGGGTTCTTACATGGTCAATAGTGACAATGGGTTCTTAAATGGTCAATAGTGACCATAGGTTTTTCAATGGTCAATAGAGAATACAAGTTCTTAAATCGTCAATAGTGAATATGTTATCTTCAATGGTCAACATGGTCAATAGTGACTATGGGTTCTTCAAATGGTAATCATTGGCCATGGGTTCTTAAATGGTCAATAGTGACCATAGGTTTTACAATGGTCAATAGAGACTACAAGTTCTTAAATGGTCAATAGTGACTATGTTATCTTCAATGGTCAACATGGTCAATAGTGACTTTAGGTTCTTAAATGGTAATCAGTGGCCATGGGTTCTTAAATGGTCAATAGTGACCTTAAATGGTCAATAGTGACCATAGGTTCTTCAATGGTCAATAGAGACTACAAGTTCTTAAATGGTCAATAGTGACTATGTTATCTTCAATGGTCAACATGGTCAATAGTGACTATGGGTTCTTAAATGGTCAATAGTGTCTCTCATGATGTATTGGAATTCAACAACTTTTATTGAGGATGTGTACCTTACTTTCATACATCAATTGAATACAAATTCTTATTGCCAATCTTATTTCAAAAGAGTATTACAAAAACAAATAAGTGTAAAGAAGAAACTTGAAAATATCTAGAAATTAATTATTTTTTGGAGAGATACAGCTGAAAAAGTACTGTCAACCCATAAATTATTGCAATGTTTTTATTATTGCGAAAAATGCTACAGGATTATATTCGCAATAATCTAAACTCGCATTTTGACATATTTTAAATGAAATAAACAGGATTTTTTCCAATATCGCAAAAAATAAAAATCACATTTTAGTCTGAAATGAGAAAATCACAAAAATAAATGCATGCAATAAATTCTGAATTAACAGAATAAACTCAAGAAATCATAAATGTTTTAGTTATCAAATAAATATGAGACACCCAAAAAGCTATTTGGTGATATACTATGATTTTTAGGGCATATACAGGTCATTCTAGAGAACAGAAACCAATTTCAAGTTGTAGGCAGACATCAGTAAAACTAAGCGTCTCCACCATCAAAATGTGTAAGCAAACACTCTTATTACAATTCCTTACCAAAAAAAGAAAATGAACTTATTAGAAAAACAAATCAACAAGAGTCATTGATGACAACAGCTAAATCTGGATCTTGTTGTTAAGTGAAAGGTAAAAATAAACTGATCGATATGTCTAAAAATATATAACCTGACCATATTATATATAAAAATAAGATATGGTATGATTGCCAATGAGACAACTCTCAACAAGATACTAAATGACATGTAAATTTAACAACTATGTATGGCCTATAATTAATTCCTGCCTGATCATATTAACTCCAGTCAAAATTCAAGGTTGATAAAAGAACAGCTTTCCAATGTTCTAAGCCAATGCATCTAATTTATCTGTATAAAGAAAATAACTTCCAAAAAAAGATTTTGATGGATTTTTAAAACATTTTCCAAAAATATCCTACTAGAAATTCTATGAGATCACTAACAATATAATTTACAAGTAATTTCTTTTTTCAAGGGGCATAGCACCTGTAAAAAAGTTTCTCTAATTTTTGTGCTATTTTCACATTTCCTGACCGGTGTGAGAAAAATATTTCTCCTCACTAGTGAGAAATCTGTTCTCGGCAAATGATTAGTCGAAATTTGATTATGACGTCTAAATGTTTTGTTTTCTTCTGAATTTTCCTATTGTGACGTCATGAAAAAAGGCTATCATGCCTGATGACGTCGCATATAAAGAACGCAAGTTTCTGAAAATCTTTGAAAGAAGGATAAAAATCATTAGAGAAACAGATTCCTACACTATAACTCGTGTATTACGATATTTCTCCACTCTCGACAGTTAAATTTTAGTTATTAAAAGAGCTCGGCTAGCCTCGCGCTTTAAATAATAAAATTTAACTGTCTCGAGTGGAGAAATATCGTAATACACTTGTTGCAGTGTAGGAATCTATATTTCTCTAATTCTTCGTCAATTTATCCCTTTCTGCACCCATTGTATAAAACAATTTAATCAACATGTGGTTTGTTTGATCTCAGTTCTTAATTGGTTAAAATCCGATTATGACGTTGAATTTTCTTGTTTGCTAATGAATTTCCTATTGTGACGGCATGAAAAAAGGCGACTATGTCTGATGACGTCACATAAAAAGAACACATCTTTTTGCAGATCAGTCGCAAAGGAGGAATAAGTTTGCCTGTGTATTGTTTGAAAATCATTAGAGAAACAGATTCCACCACCAAATCTCTGTAATACAATATTTATCCTCTCTCAACAGTTAAATTTTAAATACGAACTGTCTCGAGTGGATAAATATCGTATCACACTCGATGCAGTGGTAGAATCTTTATGTATCTACCCCATTTACTCCTTTGGAAAAAAAAACTGACAATGCAAAGGCATCAAAAAAGTTCTGTAAACTAACCATTGTGTCTTTAGTAAAAAAAAATGTCTTAGATTAATATCAAATGGTTGGTCAGTTATATACAAAACATGGATAGTATAGATTTTTTTCTTTCCTGAAATAAAAAGTTCTGTACAGCTTGTATAAATAAAGATAAAATGTGTTAACCAAACTGTATACCTGTTTGTCTTAATGGCAATTTACACAAAATTTGATGAGTTAAAAAAATATTTTCTGGAAGAAAGTTTTTTGGTTTCAATGATTGATCTGATATTCAAATCAATCAATAATGATCTTTTACTCAGTAGGGCGGACAAGATTCAGGGACATCAAAGCCATTAAAACATTCAATAATTGTTTTTCAAATAAACAAAGATTTGTTTTTTATATCAATCTTTTTTCTAATTTTCACACAGACATGAACCCTATTACTTTACCATAGATAATGGTACTGGGAACATCGGCACCCCCTGGGGAGTCTGACAGTTTGTCAAAAGACCATGAAATCAAAGTAAACAACCAGAGACTCTAATATACAACAGTTGTCAATTTTTAATGATATTCGCATGTGTTCAGAATTCTATTTTATCATCTTCATCTATTGAGGTGCCATAAAGATTGTGTCAAAAATATTTATGTACTAAATTATGAAATTAATATACTACAGATAAGAATCAGTGTTAAAACAGTTTATAGCACCTTAATATTGGCTTTCCCTTTACTACATAAATCACACAGAAGTACTTATAGATACTGGAGTCAATAATGGGCAAAAGTACATAGTTTTAATTTCATTTCTCAGCAGTGCATTGGTGCCATTAAATTTATATTTTGAAGGAAAAAATCTTAAGACAGGCTCCTAGTGAACTGATTGAAAATCTAACCAGCTGATGGTTTCTAAATTAAAAATAAAAACACTGGAAGAGGTAACCAGTTTATAATTGATCAATCATTTAATAGAGTGTATGTTTTGTATATACATGTATTGTATTTTCTCATTGGATAGTAAAACTTTCAAATTTATCTTCATTATCAAATGATAATAATATGTAGATACCAGTAATAAATTCTCTGGGTTGTTGTTTACATTACAAACCAAGTATCCCTTAATAATAATATACCAAAGAATTATGTTTTCATTTCAACATCTGATTTTGTTGTAGGCATATCACTATAACTACCTGTATCTTAAATGTGTTAGGCAGGTTTGTATTCACTGGCAACAATAAGAAAGCAAGCACTTTTTTCATTTGATTTTAATTTCTGTGCATAATGATCAAACACAACATAGCAATCAATGCCAAAAATTACTATGGGAATAAAAATCAGAAGACCACATTTTACTATAACTATAAGGTTACAGAGTACTACAGCTGTCTATGAAGCACTAACCATGTTATAATTATGGGTGTGATAAACTTAAATTTGGCATAGTTATACCCAAAACTTTCTTTGGCATATATTTTTTTCAGGACAATAGACAAAGTCAAATCAGGTACTGAGTGTTTGCCACAGTTCAGGGATGATGTTTGTATAAACTTGATTCTGCCAGTTTGTGGTTAATGTTTACCGGTATATAAACTTAGAGCCAATAGATTCCCAAAGCTTTTAATACAGATCAAACTCAAGTCTTTATGTTTCTCACACTTTTTAATTTCAAGCTAGTGAGATCATGTTATCTTCTTTCTTATATATAAGAATTGCATATTACCAGATAGCTTACCATCCATAATAAATTGTCTATAGATAGAGATTCATCACTCTATATCTAATAATCATTCACTGCTAAACTTCAATGATTCTTTAATCAAATCTTACTACAATTTCACTTCTAACATTTTAAATTTAAGGGCAAGGTACAGTAAATGGGTCACAGATTTATTTAAATATTGCATAGATCTTTGGCTTTTTGGACGGACTATACCTTAAAAAATGATTTATCTCGTTCTATCAGAATAGGTTTTACATTTGTATAGAAAGCACATAAATTAATTTCACCATAAAAAAATCTTTGAAATTTTGTCTTAATATCATCAAGATAGAATTATTTTTTGTAGAAATTGATACAAAATTTCTGTTTTATTACAGCTTTTACATTAAAGCTAGCAAGACAAATCTTTGTTTGGCTTGCTTGGTTTGTTTGTATCAATGTTTGCTCAAGCATGGCAATTAAGATAGGCGGGGCTTCAGCTTGTATACATCATACTTAAATTTTATTGGACGTTATGTTTGAGGTAGGGTAAAATAAATGTAAAATTGGTATACCGGTAAGATACCTTTAGCAAAATTGAGGAAAAGTCACTTATTTAAAAATAAAGATGAAATTAAACATTACCTTCGGAACAGCACATGGACTGTAATATGTGCAACTATCTAGAACATCTGACCACTTCACGGACTTGTGCTGAAAAAATATATATTCAAAAGATTGCAAAAACAAGGAATATGTGACATACTTAACCATTGTTAACAGTATAAAATAAACAGCTACACCAAAATTGCATGAAACACCCTTATTGTGCATATTGAAACTGTTGCAAAAATAAAATGGAATATTTAAAATGCATTTCATAAAAAGCAAATAAAATGGTTCTGACTGTAAAAAAATTAGGCATGATGATATCATTAGAAGTATGAATCTTGCATCAAATATGACTGTTAAAAGTCCCATAACTCTCAAATAACAAATCAGAATTTTTTTTAAATCAAAAGTCAACATTCATCCATCCAAATAAGTGTGGAGTTTTAAAAAACTAGATGTGTCAAAGCGACACGAATGGCCTTGGAAAATCTTCAATTTAAATAACACATGTGGACACAATAATGATGGCTGTCTCACATATCAAGAATCAGCTCAAAATTTGGAGGCGTATAGAAAAAAGTCCATATAACTGTGATTTTCAACAATTTTCAAAGTTGTAAACCCTTAATTTTGGCCAAAATTAGAGGAGCGGAACGAAACTTAAACTTGATCTGTAACTCATCATGGTTAGCACACATACCAAAAATCAGCCCAATATCTGAAAGCATTTAGAAAAAAACTCTATAATGGTTTGTTGCGAATGACGGAATGACAGGATTACGGAATTACAGAATTACAGAATAACGGACAAGGGTAAAATTATATGGCACTGACAACTTCAATGGGGGGCCATAAAAATCCAATCTTACTATCACAATCTTACTAGAACATAAAATATTTAAAAATGTCTTTTATTTATCTGAATGTCATAGTCCCATCAATCTGGAATGACACATCAGATATTTTTTTTATAATAAAAGTGTATTATATTGACCAATTCAAACATTAATGTAAGATTTCTAGTAAATTAATCTAAGCAAAAATGTGTGAAAATTTACTTTAATCTGATAATTAAAGTCCCAAAACTCTTGAACAACTAACTAGAAAATAACAATCAAAGCACCAAAGGCGCTGTAGGCAGTTAAGTAAAAAAAAGGTGAGGCAAACTTGGCAGAAGTTAAGACAAATATTGTTGAAAAATTGGTGAAAATATTATCTTGGCTATTTCTCAAGTATTGAATAATGTTTGTACCCTAAATTTTTCACTATCCAATCCTGCCACTTTTAAAAGTTATGTCCAATTATTTCTTTTAATATCTAATATCTGCGATTATGCACATACTGTACATTGTCACATGTAAGGGAAGACTTAAAATTGTGCCTGTCCATATTGAGGACCCCTATGGAGTAATTTTGTAATTGTTGCTGTATATCATATCCATTTTTCATAATTGTTTTGTACATAAATCAGGCTGCTGTAGTTTTATTGTTTTACATTTGTAATTTCCTGGTCTTTTAAAGCTTACTATGCAGTATACATGTAGGTTTTGCTAAAAGTTACAAGCTGCATGAAGGATTATTCTTATCAGATTAATAATTTCAATAATGGGGTCCAGCAGTGGTGTATGGTTTAATTCAACTATATTCTATAGTATGAATATGCCATATTAGCAGTTTTAGTTGCATCAGTTGGTGCGCATACATTGTATGCACAATCATCAAATCATAGCTGAAACTATCTTAAGTGGTGTAATTTTCTTGTAAGTTATATTACAATAAATGCTATGTTGTTATAATGGCCTAGCAATGATACAACACTTTTTGAAGCCTGTATGGTTGCCTAACTATAATTGCTTACTTTCTTCATTTATTTTGGTGGATATATATATTGTTGTCTCATTATGATGCATTGGCTATCATTCCATATATTCTTATCTTTATAATAATTGTACATGTCTTATCTATAATCAGCTTTTAATACAGAGACATGTTTTGCCTATTTGTTATTTTGATAATACAAATAATACAATTAAAATAGAAATGCATTAACATGTAAAATATATTCAAAGACAATGATCCATGACTGATTGTACAGGGCTGAACAATCCCTATGGAAATAAGATGTGCCAACACTTATACAACTGCTGACCAAATAACATTGACTTTTCATAAGTTTTCCCCTTTAAACAAACTCTAACACATAGATTACTGGTATCTTAAACTAACATAATTATAGTCAAAGTCAATAGATCATGCATATGACCGAGGGGTAAGGACCAAATATCCTCTATGGAACTGAAATGTACTAATGCTTCTTCACCTACATGGCAATCATCATTGACTTACGACGATTGGTTTCCTTCATAGTAAAATAATCAAAAGCTTTATGAATTTTCAAAGTAACGCAAGTTTCCAAGTAAAAAGAGAATAATTTAGGGGGCAGGGTCAAATATCCTCAATAGAAATTGAAAGTGACAAAGTTTATACAACTGCACACCAAATATCATTGACCATTCACTAGTGGTTCCTCAATAACTGACCTAATCAAAAACTAATACATGTAAACTAAGTTTCAGAGTCAATTGACTATGACAAAGGGGGTGGGGCTAAATATTCTGGTAATCAGGTAATGAGATATACCTATGCTAACACAACTGCGTACCAAATATCATTGACCTCCCATAAACTAGACCTAATCACACAATCACAAACTACATTTTTGTAATACATTGTTGATGCTGACCATTCTGACAAAACAACACAACTATATATACATGTATGCCTCTCTTTTTGACTCTGTCATCTTTGGCAAGACAAAAATTCCAACAAATTTAATACAAATATTTTGTCCATCTTTGTTTAATATTTCTTTATTCTTAATTTCTTAAATAAATCAATGCTGCATTTACACATAATTTGATATCAATTTGAAACGTTTAACATGTTTAAGTCTACTTCAATACGCGTCAAAATCACTTCACTGTCCAAATGAGCTTACTTTTTAACTCAATTAATAATATTCATTTGTTGTAACTGCTTGCAAGTTTATAAATAATTCCTGTCAGAAAGCTGAATCAAAACTTGTTGTATTAGTTGACATGATTACACCTGGCAAAAACAATCTTCAAAATTGATCATATATGTAGATGTACATGTAGGTATATGTAAATATTTTCATAACATCGTACATGTAGTAGTCTAGAGTTTCATTGTTGTTGTGGAACTATAGGGGTGAATAGACAATCCAGTTGCTACAGAGAATCATGTATTGTACATATACATGTACATGTATGCCTTGCCTCTTCTTGTATTAGCCATTGCAAAAGATTGGAATCAAGCTGAAATAAAAACAAATACAAATAGGTATAATATTCATTATTGCTTTAAAATTTTTTCATATACAATGTGGCATAAAGGCTTCATGTCATTTTTGTTCATCTAATGAGTTAACCTTTTTCAACTGATTTTTATAGTTCGTTCTCATGTTGTACTGTTATACCACTGTCCCAGGTTAGGGGAGGGTTGGGATCCCACTAACATGTTCAACCCCGCCACATTATTTACGTTTGTGCCTGTCCCAAGTCAGGAGCCTGTAATTCAGTGGTAATCGTTTGTTTATGTGTTACATATTTGTTTTTCGTTCATTTTTTTTATATAAATAAGGCCGTTAGTTTTCTTGTTTTCTTGTTTTACATTGTCTTATTGGGGCCTTTTATATGGGGTATGGGCTTTGCTCATTGTCGACGGCTGCACGGTGACCTATAGTTGATAATGTCTGTGTCATTTTGGTCTCTTGTGGACAGTTGTCTCATTGGCAATCATACCACATCTTCTTTTTTATATATTCACGTCTAAAATCTTTATGTATTAGTTTTGTCCATGTTCATGTTCATTGAGGCCCTTATAATTACATTTGTTATGCTTAAGTTCTCTAGGGTCCCAAGTCAGGATCGTCTGGCCTTTGTTAGTCGGCTTGTGTGATTTTCAATTATAGATTCTTGTGTATAATTCTAACTTAAGTTTAGTATGACATGAACTCCATAATCATTGAACTAGTAACTTTTGTTTAGGGTCAATTGAAGCAAGCCTTCATGTTTGATAGTTTCTCGCTGCATTGAAGACCATTTGGTGGCCTTCGGCTGTTCTCAGCTCTTTGGTCTAGTCCAAATAATTATGACGTCTTGAAAGGCTATTATAATTTTTTTCTTTGACGCCTTACTTCGACGTAAGGCGTCAAAGAAAAAAATTATAATAGCCTTTCAAGACGTCATAATTATTCGGACTACTCTTTGGTCGTGTTGTTGTCTTTTTAGCACATTTCCCATTTTCATTCCAATTTTATTTGAAATTGTTAGTGAAATATCTTGATCACGGATTCGCTGTCATCCATTGCCAATGTTATAATAAAATAATATATCTGTTCTATAAATAATTGATGTAGGAATTAAGAAAAATACTGTTTGTAACTTGTTAAAAACATAACTTCGTAACGCACAACGTTACCTTCTACAGGCTTCTTTTCGTACCATGCGAGTTTTATTTCACAGTAATTTCATAGAAAAGTGGTTTACCAGTATCAAGTTGCTGAAGGAAACGAAAAGTTATGATTCTTGAAAATTTCACGAATGCTAAATATCCGGAAAATGAAAAGTGCTTGTAAATCCAAATCAATTACGGCTTGGGAAGCGTCACAAATTTCGTACTTAATATTTTACAATTATATACTTTTGAAGTGAAATAATGCTGTCCATTAGTAAATTCTTGATAAAGTAGTAATCTTAATATTTTTTAAGCGCCTTTGGCTATATCAAAGCACATGTAGCAGTATGTAACACCAAAGCCTTAACTAAAACACGATGAAGGAAACCATCTTGAAATGACCTTGACATCGACAAAATCTAAAAATACGTATTCAAATGAGGTCCCGATTAAAATTGCAAAGGGACCTGATCAAGTATAATGTTTGGGGGTTTCCACGATACATATCAAGTACGGAGAGACACGATGACAAATAATAATAACATCAGTTTGCATTAAATAATTAAATAAAATACATATCTTCATACAATGTAGAAATAAAATAATCAAGTATTCTTACAAATTCAAGACTTATACAGAGAGGAAGTAAGACAATGCTTTTAAATATTTACCTTTATTGGGATGGAATCCACCAAATTCAACGGCGTCACTGATTAAAAATAGCCGCAAAATTATATCCATGCGCCATTTGGCAAATTTTAATGCCTACATTACAAACATTTTCGGCAATGAAATTATTCTTACAATAGCTCACTTACATCTTCATCAAAAGCACAGACGATAAAAAGCTATGCTTAACTTTTTAATTAGCACTTTTTCAAATGAAGAACATCAATTGTTTTGGGAAAATCGACGATCATTTAAGGTAATTTTCCTTATATTTATTGTTTTTCATAACAAAAAGTGTGAAAAAAATGTCTAATTAGTTAAAAAGAATCTACCAGACCTGCCAGATCAGAGAAATGGCACTTTTTCAAAAATTCCCAGGGGGGAACCAAAATCCAGGGTGCTCGCATAAGGCAGCTTAACTGCCTAAAAATTAAAAGATAGTTTCAATAGGTCATTTCTGGAATCATGTCTTTCACTGGAAAAGATCGTCCATTTCGCACGCCTTTATGACGTCATTTACCAGATAGAAGGCGCGCCTGTATCCCTGCTCTATATAAAGTTTCCAGTACTTTCACAATCGTCATTCTGTAGGGTAGTATAGAAATAATTAATGTTCCGTAAGTACATAATCGTGATTGCCGTATGACTGAGAGAGGGTGACCATAGATTAAAATTTCCCAAATATTTTGTGCAGTATAAAACAAAACTTTTTCACCTGTTTGCTCAACATGTGTTGGAAATTTCTATGCATACATTTTTGTCACGTGGTGATGGAAGTCACATGACAGATTCGTCTGAAAACCATATCCCGGAACTGGCCTATTTATCAATTCTATGAAGTTTTGAAAAAAATCAATACAAGTTTACGAGAGTTAGTGAGTTATGTAAAAAATTGCCTTTAAATAATTTAAACAGTAAGTCCTGTAAATATGAAACCAAATGTAAAAAAAAAAGTTTTTTTTAATAGAAGGGAGCTTTCTTCTGTCAATCCTAATGTTGAGTTAAAACCAAGTGAATTGGTAGATTACTATTATCTATTTTCCTATGAGTATTAAAGTAACTTAACATTTGTAGCTGGAACTTTTCTCATTAGTAAATTGTTAATCTTTTTATGGGTATTTTTTTCCTTGATTATTTTAATATATAATCAATGGGAGATAACTGTGAAATAACTAGTCGATGTGGAATATTTGTGTTTACTATCAATGGGAGATAACTCTGAAATAACTAGTAGATGTGGAATATTTGTGTTTACTATCAATGAAGCAAAAATTCAACAAAAATATCAAGACTGCATTTATTTGTTTGTTTTAGAAATGGAATATGTGGGTTTACTATCAATTAAACAGCAGTTCAACACACAATTTGTTCGTTATAGACATATATTTTTTGGCTTTATAGTTCTGAATCATTAATTTGACAATATAAATATTTTTCTTTAATAAGAATGCTTTGTATGATTTGCTTGTAGCACTTTTAACAAGATCTTTAGTATGAATCAAGGTCATAACAGACTAAAACCCCAGCCTACTTTTATTTATCTAATATTAAGAAATTCGTTTCGACTATTTTACACTATTCTCTGTTTTCAGTGACAACTGATGACATGTAACTAAATTATCTAACATGGTTTACATACTACTACATGGTTGTAACTTTTGTAAACATTTCCCTGTAGAGTTAATCTTTTCTAAACAAGTGAAACTGCGAGCTACTGCTCACTGATGATACCCCCGCCGCAAGTGGATAATATTAATAGTGTAAAAATATGCAAGTGTTCGGTAAACAGGAAGTTGTCTAGTGATGAATCTGAAAACACATCACACGGTGTAGCTGACTTATATAAATCCTGAAACCAAATTTCAGAAATCCTTGTATTGTAGTTCCTGAGAAAAATGTGACGAAAATTTTCAACTTGGCTATCATGTGTAAAATCAGACAAGTGTTCGGTAAACAGGAAGTTGTCAAGTGATGAATCTGAAAACGCATCACACGGTATGGCTGACATATATAAATGTTGATACCAAATTACAGAAAGGGTGGATGTGTAGTTCCTGAGAAAAATGTGACGAAAGTTTCATGGGACGGACTGACTGACGGACTGATGGACTGACGGACTGATGGACGGACGGACTGACGGACGGACTGACAGACAGAGGTAAAACAGTATACCCCCCCTTTTTTAAAGCGGGGGTATAAAAATTAAAAAACCGTTTTGTTTAATTTGACAAGTTTTACATCTCAGGAAGTTAATCCCTTACTATGAAGCTTTTTACATACTAAATATATACATAACTAATTTTTTTTCTAAGTTACTATATTTTCTTGTGATTTACCATTTCTTTGTGAAGCTCCTTCTTCAGACTTTTCTGCACATGCTCAGAGACAACATTACTTGGAGAGGAGTGTTGTGATAATAGATTTCTATGTCTAGTAACAGCTGGGCTGGACATGGGATAGATATGATAATTTCCATAGATAGAATTCCTGCCTGGTCTCATCACTCTCTGTCCAAAAGGTGAATCTGTTACCACGGAAGCATTTGTCTTGAATGGTGACTTACTGGTTGGTTGTTTAATATCTGAAAGGAAAATATATCATTAAGTGATGAGTAATTTATAATCAAAGCACAAAGCTCTGAAAAAACAATTTAGTATGACATCCATTATCACTGTACTAGTAAACATATCTTTAAGGGGCCAGCTGAAGGACACCTATGGGTGCAGGAGTTTCTCCCTACATTGAAGACCCATTGGTGGCCTTCAACTGTTGTCTGCTCTATGGTCAGGTTGTTGACGCTTTGACACATTCCCCATTTCCTTTCTCAATTTTAATTGTCTTAACCAATGTATGATTGTTTTATTGGTATTTAATGCCCCTTTCAGCACTATTGTGCTATATTGTGGTAGACAAGCCTGAGTGCCAGGAGAGAACCACTGAAATTTGGTAGGAAAACGGACAATTATTGTCAATCAAGATTTGAAACAAGGGCAACTCTCACATGTTGATTGTGTTGACAGTGTTGACAGGCTTCTGATACAGTAGTTTGACCTCTTAGACTACTAGGCCACCTTACAATGAATGACAAGGATACTCATAAATGCATTACAAGAATTATAACACTTTCTGATAAACTTTTTCCTTTCAATCAATATTAATGACTCACGTTTCAAGATACTGTATTTTATTTTAACAGTAAAAAAGCATGTAAGAATTAAATACAAGGTTAAATTGCTAGACTAAACATATTTTTGCATTATCAAATTACAAAACTATCTGCATAGTTTTTTCACCTGATCTTGTCTTGTCTCTGACCGACTGAATCAGTGCTTCCGTGTCAGTCTTGGAATATGTTGTCTTAGTGATGGCCGATATACAAGACTGTCTTGCTGGTAAAGGATTGTGCAGTAAAGATGGTCTAATCTGTAAAATTAATTTTCATAATTATTCTTTTTCCTGTTTCCAATTTTCAAAATGATGACTGCATTTTTGCCAATTGGACACTTAAATATAATGGTTTAAAACATATATGTATTTCATATTTTAAGTAGGGTTCTCTTCTTTTTTTCTGTCTTCCTCTGTACGAGCTAGTTTTTCCACACCTAGACAGATCTATTCATTATGTATTGTGTGTATAGGGTTATTGTAAACAATTTTTTTTTAAAGGTTCTACTACAGACATATTAAATTTTCAAAAATTCTCTATTTTAAACTATAGTGTCTTCTTCAGCAAATGGCGAACCATCCTCCAGCCACAATTATTTATTTAGAAATATTTCCCTCTCTAGAAAAGTAATTTGTCTAACACATATGATCCAAATTTATAGTTTGTAAGGTTTTCTTTAAAAACATGAACTTCCATTTATAAATATGATAAAGTATGCATTGACAGGTAATGATGGTTCTGTTAAACAAGTTTCACTTACATTTAAGAATAAACAATCTTGTCTTTTATGGAGGAAAACAACAATGGATTAAATACTAGGGTATGATTTTCAAACTAGATTCCCTAAGGAACATTTAGGTAAATATTTGATAACATTTAGTCTGGCAATTTCAGAGCAGATTTTTTAAGCCTACAGCAGGGAATTATGACAATCATTCAACAATTTTCAAACAAACTAAAGAGATAATTAATAAACAGATCAATAAATTGTGTGTTCACTCGTCAAAAGATGTTAAAAATGTCCAAGTTGTTCTAACAATGTCACAAAAACCTGTAACATTAACATTTTACTCTTCTTTTGATCTTTAACCAAACTGTTAAGAGGTTCAGCATGAAATAAAACGTACAACTGATCCAGCAAATGTCTGTCTGTCATCTGTAGAGGATGGTACTGTGATTCCCTCATCATTCAGTATACTGATCAAGGCCTCAGGATCTTCTTCAAACTCTGTAATATACATCAAAATTTAACTTAAATCTAATCCCATAAAATGATGTTTTTATGTGCATGACCAAGGAACAAAATATATTAATACAAATTCTTCTATTTGTTGGTAATTATCTTAAATATATTTACGTCAATAACAATGGATAAACCAATCTGTTGTAAAAATATTTTCTATTCCTAAGATAAATTTAGTAAATTCAGTGTTTCCATGAACTAAAAAAACAGTAAAGGACAGGGTGTGATAAGGGTTTATATCCTTCAATTTTTAACTGAAATTTTTAATCTTAAACTCAGATTTCAATTCATGTGTGCTTTTAAAGTTTAAGTAATGCAAAACTGAAGACTTCTGTAATTTTACCAATGACTATAATAAATGCATAAAATGACCCTTGTACATGATTTGTGAGAAATACATAGATTTTGGTCATTTATGATGTAAGTTTGTGGACATCATTCAAATATATCATTATATAGCACACGCAAAAACCATTTAACTAAATGAACAAAATCTTTCATGTAGATATTTACATACTACTAAAATGAGCTCAATATTTCTTTTTAACAAATACTTTGAGAAAATATGTTAACTTTGTAGAAAATTGGAAATAAGTGATTTGACTAAAATTTCCTTAATAAATATTTAAGTTTAAACTTTGTATATACTAAAACAATATTTTAAAGCCTAAATCACCAAATTTTGAAATACTTCATTTTTTAGGCTGAAAAGGTCCCTTAGTGAACCTGTTTTTTGTTTGTTGAATATCTGAACAATTGACACACACGTGAAGAGAAATATATACTCATTTGCAATGCCAGTGTCTGTAGTAATGTTTTAATATTCAATGAATGAATCTTTGTAAAACTGGTAAATTATCAAGTATTTTGTATAAAGGATGTGGCTTATAATCTAGGAACAAACAATAGTTTTCAATTGGTATAATGAGAGTTAATCAATCATATTTTTAGGAACATCAGATTTCATGTGTTTTTTTTAAAGATACATTAACAACAATTTCTTAAAACTTTTATTAAATTGTTTCATAAAACAATAATTTTTTCAAATAATGAAGAAGTTTACACGGAATTTTTCTTATTTTACCAGCACTGTTAACAAAATAACCATAAAAATAAGGATGTGATTATAAGTTATATGGTTCGCTACTGACCCCCTACGGATCCATAGAGGGTTAGTAAAATCCATAGGGAGAGTCACCTTTTATTCAAACCATATAACGAATTTATCGCTTGCTAGACATTTTCTGCTGCAATTTGTTGAAAAATAAACAATGAAACACAACAAAATTAATAGATGACGTCACCATTAACGCATCATGAACCCCCTATGAAATTTACTACCCCCCTACGGTCTCATTGGGGCTCACGTCACGTGACGGAGTTAAACCAATCACAACGTGATAATTTACCCACGGTGCGATAAATCCCTATAGTAATAAGAAAACTTCAGGTACGGCCAAACTCCAAATCTTTATATTTATGAAAAAGAATAGTATAGAATTGATGTGATTTATGGTAATGAAATCCATAACTAAATAATTTACCAGTTATTCATAGAGTTTTTCCTTCACTAATTTTCATACAGCTAAATAAGAGTGTTTAAAAGCAATATCATTCTAATATTTTTAAATGGCTATGTGTTTTTTTTTTCTTCAAAGTTTATGTCATACATATTTTCAAACCACATCCTAATTTTATACATAAATCATACAAAGTTGATTCCTTGACATTTGGACTTGAGCAGCCATTGTGTTTCTCTTTTTGTACTAAATAAACATTTAAACAGATATTATCTCTGCATCTCTATACTAAATGTATTATCCTTATATGAACCTGTGATGTTTTTCTTCTCTGCATCAAACTCTAATGCCTTCTTAGCACTAATGAATCTATCATTATCAGTCAGCTGGTCTGGATCACATGGTAACTCCCCTAGGATACGTCTTTTCCCTAGATTGGTACAACTTTTCTTCTTTATCTTTCCAGTACTACAAAGCAAGTTTTTTTTTTATTCATATTCATATTTCATTCAGGCATTATATAGCAGGAAAAATAATATTTGGACATAGTTTGAACAAGAATGTGTCCACAGTACACGGATGCCCCACTCACACTATCATTTTCTATGTTTAAAGGACTGTGAAATTGGAATAAATTCTCTAATTTGGCATTAAAATTAGAATGATCTTATCAAAGGGAACATGTATACTAAGTTTCAAGTTGATTGGACTTCTACTTTATCAAAAACTACCTTGACCAAAAACTTTAACCTGAAATTTGCACTATCATTTTCTATGTTCAGTGAACCGTAAAATTGGGGTCAAAACTCTAATTTGGCATTTAAATTAGAAAGATCATATCATAGGGCACATGTATACTAAGTTTCAAGTTGATTGGACTTAAACTTCATCAAAAACTACCTTGACCAAAAACTTTAACCTGAAGCCAAAAACTTTAACCTGAAATTTGCACTATCATTTTCTATGTTCAGTGAACCGTAAAATTGGGGTCAAAACTCTAATTTGGCATTTAAATTAGAAAGATCATATCATAGGGCACATGTATACTAAGTTTCAAGTTGATTGGACTTCAACTTCATCAAAAACTACCTTGACCAAAAACTTTAACCTGAAGCCAAAAACTTTAACCTGAAATTTGCACTATCATTTTCTATGTTCAGTGAACCGTAAAATTGGGGTAAAATCTCTAATTTGGCATTAAAATTAGAAAGATCATATCATAGGGAACATGTGTACCAAGTTTGAAGTCGATTGGACTTCAACTTCATCAAAAACTACCTCGACCAAAAACTTTAACCTGAAGCGGGACAGACGGACGAACGGACGAACGGACGAACGAACGGACGAACGGACGCACAGACCAGAAAACATAATGCCCCTCTACTATCGTAGGTGGGGCATAAAAACACACCTTTCAAAAATATTTGATGGAATTCCAAATTTAACATTAAATCAAAAAGAAAAAGAAATCCAGTTACACCACTTGCACAATCAAATTTTCATGTCAGTGATAATAAATATTTTGAGCAACAACATTGAAGATGCTTAGACTGTGACTTGATAGTAAACCATCGTAATCCTTCACTTAACAAGCATGTACTAATTTCAGACTATGCCTTGATAGTAAACCATCGTAATCCTTCACTTAACAAGCATGTACTAATTTCAGACTATGACTTGATAGTAAACCATCGTAATCCTTCACTTAACAATCATGTACTAATTTCAGACTATGCCTTGATAGTAAACCATCGTAATCCTTCACTTAACAAGCATGTACTAATTTCAGACTATGACTTGATAGTAAACCATCGTAATCCTTCACTTAACAAGCATGTACTAATTTCAGACTATGACTTGAAAGTAAACCATCGTATTCCTTCACTTAACAAGCATGTACTAATTTCAGACTATGACTTGATAGTAAACCATTGTAATCCTTCACTTAACAAGCATGTACTAATTTCAGACTATGACTTGATAGTAAACCATCGTAATCCTTCACTTAACAATCATGTACTAATTTCAGACTATGACTTGATAGTAAACCATCGTAATCCTTCACTTAACAAGCATGTACTAATTTCAGACTATGACTTGATAGTAAACCATCGTAATCCTTCACTTAACAAGCATGTACTAATTTCAGACTATGACTTGATAGTAAACCATCGTAATCCTTCACTTAACAAGCATGTACTAATTTCAGACTATGACTTGATAGTAAACCATTGTAATCCTTCACTTAACAAGCATGTACTAATTTCAGACTATGTTGTACTGTGAACTAGGGTCAAAAAGTTAATCAACCAAATAAATGAAACAATTCACATAACAAGAGTGCATATGATACATTAAAATGTTTCACCGCTTTCACTAACAATAATTAATTTTATGTTGATAGTCGTAAAGAGAAAGTTTTACTGCTAGTATCATATCAATTTAACATGATTAATGATTCATGAGGTCAAGGTTAGATAAACCAAGCCAGCAAGACTTGTACACTTTACAATCATTCCATATACCAAAAATAGTTGACCTGGTACTTTTAGTATAAGAAAAACTAGAGGCTCTAAAGAGCCTGTGTCGCTCACCTTGGTCTATGTGCATATTAAACAAAGGACACAAATGGATTCATGACAAAATTGTATTTTGGTGATGGTGATGTGTTTGAAGTTCTTACTTTACTGAACATTCTTGCTTCTTACAATTATATCTATAATGAACTTTGCCCATTAGTAACAGAGAAAAAAAATTGACTATAAAGGGCAATAACTCCTTAAGGGGTCAATTGACCATTTAGGTCATGTGGACTTATTTGTAGATCTTACTTTGATGAACATTATCGCTGTTTACAGTTTGTCTCTATCTATAATAATATTCAAGATAATAACCAAAAACAGCAAAATTTCCTCAAAATGACCAATTCAGGGGCAGCAACCCAACAACGGGTTGACCGATTCATCTGAAAATTTCAGGGCAGATAGATCTTGACCTGATAAACATATTTACCCCATGTCAGATTTCCTCTAAATGCTTTGGTTTTTGAGTTATAAGCCAAAAACTGCATGTTCTATTTTTAGCCGTGGCGGCCATCTTGGTTGGTTGACCGGGTCACGCCACACATTTTTTAAACTAGATACCCCAAAGATGATTGTGGCCAACTTCGGATTAATTTGGCCCATTAGTTTCAGAGGAGAAGATTTTTGTAAAAGATTACTTAGATTTATGAAAAATGGTTAAAAATTGACTATAAAGGGCAATAACTCCTTAAGGGGTCAACTGACCATTTCGGTCATGTTGACTTATTTGTAAATCTAACTTTGCTGAACATTATTGCTGTTTACAGTTTATCTCTATCTATAATAATATTCAAGATAATAACCAAAAACGGCAAAATTTCCTCAAAATTACCAATTCAGGGGCAGCAACCCAACAACGGGTTTACCGATTCATCTGAAAATTTCAGGGCAGATAGATCTTGACCTGATAAACATATTTACCCCATGTCAGATTTCCTCTAAATGCTTTGGTTTTTGAGTTATAAGCCAAAAACTGCATGTTCTATTTTTAGCCGTGGCGGCCATCTTGGTTGGTTGACCGGGTCACGCCACACATTTTTTAAACTAGATACCCCAAAGATGATTGTGGCCAACTTCGGATTAATTTGGCCCATTAGTTTCAGAGGAGAAGATTTTTGTAAAAGATTACTTAGATTTATGAAAAATGGTTAAAAATTGACTATAAAGGGCAATAACTCCTTAAGGGGTCAACTGACCATTTCGGTCATGTTGACTTATTTGTAAATCTAACTTTGCTGAACATTATTGCTGTTTACAGTTTATCTCTATCTATAATAATATTCAAGATAATAACCAAAAACGGCAAAATTTCCTCAAAATTACCAATTCAGGGTCAGCAACCCAACAACAGGTTGACCGATTCATCTGAAAATTTCAGGGCAGATAGATCTTGACCTGATGAACATTTTTACCCCACATCAGATTTCCTCTAAATGCTTTGGTTTTTGAGTTATAAGCCAAAAACTACATTTTACCCCTATGTTCTATTTTTAGCCGTGGCGGCCATTTTGGTTGGTTGACCTGGTCACGCCACACATTTTTTAAACTAGATACCCCAAAGATGATTGTGGCCAAGTTTGGATTAATTTGGCCCAGTAGTTTCAGAGGAGAAGATTTTTGTAAAAGATTACTTAGATTTATGAAAAATGGTTAAAAATTGACTATAAAGGGCAATAACTCCTAAAGGGGTCAACTGACCATTTCGGTCATGTTGACTTATTTGTAAATCTAACTTTGCCGAACATTATTGCTGTTTACAGTTTATCTCTATCTATAATAATATTCAAGATAATAACCAAAAACAGCAAAATTTCCTCAAAATGACCAATTCAGGGGCAGCAACCCAACAACGGGTTGACCGATTCATCTGAAAATTTCAGGGCAGATAGATCTTGACCTGATAAACATATTTACCCCATGTCAGATTTCCTCTAAATGCTTTGGTTTTTGAGATATAAGCCAAAAACTGTATTTTACCCCTATGTTCTATTTTTAGCCGTGGCGGCCATCTTGGTTGGTTGACCGGGTCACGCCACACATTTTTTGAACTAGATACCCCAATGATGATTGTGGCCAAGTTTGGTTCAATTTGGCCCAGTAGTTTCAGAGGAGAAGATTTTTGTAAAAGTTAACGACGACGGACGCCGGACGACGACAGACGACGCCGGACGCCGGACGCAAAGTGATGGGAAAAGCTCACTTGGCCCTTCGGGCCAGGTGAGCTAAAAAAAACACCACAAAACACAAAAACTTTTCATTGTACAATTAATATAAACAGCATAAAATTTATTTCATTTCTTTAACACATAGAAAAATGTGAGAAAATACTATAAATTTTATTAAAGGAATGACTGTAACAATTTTTCTGTCTATGAAGAAATAACATAAAAAAATTGGTGCATACTGAATAACCTGTGTAGAATGATATTTTAAAGAATGCACTAGATGTTATTTCGAAAATAGTAAGAAAAACATATTACAGTCATTCCTTAAAATTTAATTCTTAATTCCATTTTAAGCTGGAATAAATCGTGACAAAACATTGATGACGTCCATGTCACATTACAAAATTATAATCTATGAGCTGATAGACAACACACTGTCAGCCAATTAAAAGATGTGTTACATCAAAAATTAAATTATTTTAAGATAATTTGATGGTGCTTACTGCCGATTTTACACAAGAGTGCACACACTGAAATGTCTCGCCTTCTATACTAATCATTGATATTATGTTGATAGTCCTAAGTATAAAGCTTTATTACAGCTGTCTCATAAACTTGACATTAACCAAGATAACTAAACAAAGACCAATGAACCATGAAAATGAGGTCAAGGTCAGATGAACCATGCCAGGCAGACATGTACAGCTAACAATGCTTCTATACAACATATATAGTTGACCTATTACTTATAGTTTAAGAAAAATAGACCAAAACACAAAAACTTAACACTGTGCAATGAACCGTGAAAATGAGGTCACAGTCAAAAGAAACCTGCGCTACTGACATAAAAATCATAAAATATTTCCATACACCAAATATAGTTGACCTATGGCATATAGTATTGGATAAAAAGACCAAAACTCAAAAACTTAACTTTGACCACTGAACCATGAAAATGAGGTCAAGGTCTCATGACATCTGCCCGCTAGACATGTACACCTTACAATCATTCCATACAACTAATATAGTAGACCTATTGCATATAGTATGAAAAAAAGAGACCAAAACACAAAAATTTAACTATAACCACTGAACCATGAAAATGAGGTCACGGTCACATGACATCTGCCCGCTAGACATGTACACCTTACAATCATTCCATACAACAAATATAGTAGACCTATTGCATATAGTATGAAAAAAACAGACCAAAACACAAAAATTTAACTATAACCACTGAACCATGAAAATGAGGTCAAGGTCAGATGACACCTGCCAGTTGGACATGTACACCTTACAGTCCTTCCATACACCGAATATACTAGCCCTATTGCTTATAGTATCTGAGATATGGACTTGACCACCAAAACTTAACCTTGTTCACTGATCCATGAAATGAGGTCGAGGTCAAGTGAAAACTGTCTGACAGACATGAGGACCTTACAAGGTACGCACATATCAAATATAGTTATCCTATTACTTATAATAAGAGAGAATTCAACATTACAAAAAATCTGAACTTTTTTTTCAAGTGGTCACTGAACCATGAAAATGAGGTCAAGGACATTGGACATGTGACTGACGGAAACTTCGTAACATGAGGCATCTATATACAAAGTATGAAGCATCCAGGTCTTCCACCTTCTAAAATATAAAGCTTTTAAGAAGTGAGCTAACACCGCCGCCGCCGCCGCCGTAGCCGCCGCCGCCGGATCACTATCCCTATGTCGAGCTTTCTGCAACAAAAGTTGCAGGCTCGACAAAAACCTCAAAATTTCAAGTTTTTTTTACACTACTGGTAAAAAAGAAACACTTTCTTATCCTGAAGTGAATGTTGATTAAATTTTTTTTTTATTGATTTATTTTGTTACCTCATGGAAATCAGGTCCAAAGTAGTTCTGCCAGCAACCTTCCTCTCACTTAGACCTTTGTTGTGGAGAATGGTGTCTAAGGCTTTCTGGTCCGATTCAAAGTCCAATTCAAAGTCATCAGCATCATTTAGGACAGTCACTTTATTCTGAACTGTGAACTTTGTTCCTGGTTTAGTAACATCAAATGGCTTTACCTTAAATAACAGAAAAGAATAATTACAATAAATTGTTACTTGGTTAAAATGATGGCATGAGGAAAATATTTCAAGCACATTTAAGCCTAGTACTATTTAAAAATAAATCCAATAGGTAGGATCTTCAAAGTGATCAACTAGGATGAAGGGCCACTGGAAGATTGCTTAGGCCAATTAAAAATATATGTGTGGTTCAAGTTACATACTTTTAAAAAATAGGGTTGGTAGGTCAGCAATTTTTTTTTTGAATGTCAAAATCCAAGAAAAAAATCGTGTGTTTACCGAAATTGTTTCTGGTACATGTATTATACACGCCCCAACCAGAAGTCCACCATTTTAACATGTGTTTGGTTGTAAAATAAACAGTCATGATACGTTTTTAGTTAATTTTGTTGCATTCTGTTATGAATTGTTGCATTTTAGCCATAACAGATACTTGTGATGGAAATTCAGAGTGACAGAAATCTACATGAATTTAATTATCTTAATTCACAATCCTCAAAATTTGATAGTTTGAAAATTTATTTTTCAGAAATGAAAAAAAAAAAGTTCTAGGGTCGGGAGGTTTTAACTAGGGTCGGTCGGATTACTGGAACCACACATATATTTTTATTTGGCCTTATTTACTACTGAGGAGTCATTCCTATATCTATATAGTTTCATACAGCAGTTAATGGATAAAAAAAATGTCATATATCTTATATGTTTTCTTAAAAGAGAAGATCCTCCTATCCTTTTGTAATATTCACAATAATTTATATTAACAACAAGGTTAGGCAGTAAAACCATTCCATAGTATTTATAGGTATTTTTTTAACATGTCTGTTGCTTAAGCCAAAACAGTTGCTGGCTAGTATTTAATGCCAAACTAAAATATTTAGAATGTGTAAAAAATTTATGTTTATAAAATTTGACTGTTTTCAAACTAGTCAAAGAGCAATAACTCAACCACATTCAGATAAATAGGATTTTACCTCTGTTTGAAAGAAGTTGAGACTTAAGGTGAACATGAATATTTGTATAATGTCAAAACAAAAAACAAAAAGGATTTGAGTATCGTAAAATTTAGGAATGAAACAACTGTTTAAGATCTGTGCAATACAATTGCTCAAGGGGATTGCTTCAGCAAACTTTCAATAACATTTGAGATAAACAAGAGGGCTAAAATAATTGAGATATGTTGATAAAATGCAAGACAAAACATCAGACTTTTTAACGATTTTTTTAATGAATATAGCAAAAGCAAGTTCTTGTTACTTTTCAGTAAATATCATTGCATCGAAAAATAAGAAATTTATGTGTTTTGACACCTATCAAGGAACAGATTGTCTAAATACGCCTTCTGAATAAAGCATGAAGAACGATGCAGTTGCTCTTTTGTTTATCTAAGAATATTTAACAGACAAAAAGAGTACTCAAAAGGACAAAAATCCCTAAGATCATTAAGATGAAAAATTGTTTGATTTTGATTAAATGAGAGATAATGTAACTGTGACCAGTCTGGGGACTTACTTAAATGAGTGATTTTCTAAATCACTGATTCAAGTAACATTATTTCCGTAAAGTTTGAAAGTAAGAGTTATCTTTCTTTAATAATCACCTATTTAAGTAGTACAAAATAATCACTAGAAGAAGTGATTTAATTTTACTGTAGCTTTAAATATAGAATACTAATGATCCAGGGACTAATTATGTTTCTAAAATTATCAGAACCAACATCTGTGTTGTCTAGGATGACCAGGTCATTTCAGGTGATGACCTTGTACTGAATCTAGGATAATGACACAAAAATCACTTGTTTAAGTATCATACCTCAATTTCCTTCCCAAAAATCACTTCTTTAAGTATCATTATTTTAATAACCCCCACTAATTTCAACACCCCCGAACAGTGAAATTTTTATCGCGAACAGTAGAATTATATTACATAATCTGAAAGATGAAACCTTGAACTTTACAGAAAAAATACTCCCACTGCTTGGAAAAATCTGTTAAGAAAGTATCAGTTCATTATGTAAAGCCATTATTATAGCATTTTTTCAACTAAAATAGAATTTGCAGCTAAATGATAGCATCAAAGGCATAAACCTTGATACTTAAAAGAAGCAAAACAAGAGTGCACACACTGAAATGTCTCGCCTTCTTTATTAATCATTGATATTATGTTGATACTCCTAAATATAAAGCTTTATTACGACTGTCACATAAACTTAACATGAACCATGAAAATGAGGTCAAGGTCAGTTGAACCATATGCCAGGCAGACATGTACAGCTAACAATGCTTCCATACAACAAATATAGTTGACCTATTGCTTATAGTTTAAGAAAATAGACCAAAACACAAAAACTTAACACAGAGCAATGAACCTTGAAAACCAGGTCAAGGTCAAATAAAACCTGCACGACTGACATATAGATCATAAAATATTTCCATACACCAAATTATAGTTGACCTATGACATATAGTGTAAGATAAAAAGACCAAAACTCAAAAACTTAACTTTGACAACTGAACCATGAAAATGAGGTCAAGGTCAGATGACATCTGCCCGCTAGACATGTACACCTTACAATCATTCCATACAACAAATATAGTAAACCTATTGCATAAAGTATGAGAAAAACAGACCAAAACACAAAAACTTAACTATAACCACTGAACCATGAAAATGAGGTCAAGGTCAGATGACACCTGCCAGTTGGACATGTACACCTTACAGTCCTTCCATACACCAAATATACTAGACCTATTGCTTATAGTATCTGAGATATGGACTTGACCACCAAAACTTAACCTTGTTCACTGATCCATGAAATGAGGTTGAGGTCAAGTGAAAACTGTCTGACGGGCATGAGGACCTTGCAAGGTACGCACATACTAAATATAGTTATCCTATTACTTACAGTAAGAGAGAATTTAACATTACAAAAAATCTGAACTTTTTTTTCAAGTGGTCACTGAACCATGAAAATGAGGTCAAGGACAATGGACATGTGACTGACGGAAACTTCGTAACATGAGGCATCTATACACAATATATGAAGCAACCACATCTTCCACCTTTTAAAATATATAGCTTTTAAGAAGTGAGCTAACACCGCCGCCGTAGCCGCCGGATCACTATCCCTATGTCAAGCTTTCTGCAACAAAAGTTGCAGGCTCGACAAAAATCATTTTTTTCAATTTTACTAATGAAAAGATATTTTTTAAAATTGAACAGACTCATTATCTATGCAGCTCTCTAGACGTTCTTTTGTTTTTGTTGTCAATGTGAGTTGTATGGTGGGTCGCATTGATATTTACCAAATGGCTGAATTTCATCAAACATATTTTTACCGAACACAATTTCATTCTGACATTTAGAATTGCACATTGTGTGGTCTGATAGAAGAGTTTCATGAAACATACCTCATAAGTCAAATAAAAACAACTAACTGATCAGATTGTTGTATGTTCTAGAAATGTAACACATATATACATGATAATTTCTTCATTAGTATATTATACTTGTGTTGTTCAGAAATTTGTTTTCAGCAAAATATTTTGTTGACTACTTATTTTTGTCTTCTTCATATTGCAACTTTTTTGCCTTTATTTTGATTTTGCGATTTTTTTATTACTTCATTGTATCTTATTCTTTAACATGACTACATGTAGTATTAAAACAACTACCCTAATTTGCTACAACAACCTATATACAAATTATCAATATCCTACAATTGTTGTTGGTTTTTTCTTGCAGCTCAATCCATTCTGTAGTTGTTCATCCCATTTCTTGTGTAACTTGCTGAAGTCTGGTGCTGGCCGAGCCTTCATTTTCTTCCCTGATAGCTGTGGTCTGGGGATATGACTACAATTATATCAACTAATAAGTAGTGAAACTTCTTCTTTTGAGCAGTGTTGAACATCATACAAAAGCATGTTATTATTCTTTGGTATGTGAAATCTTCCATCTTCAGCATAACACAGCATTATCACTGGTGAAGCAGGAATTTCTGACCTTTGAATGCATGAGGTCATTCATTGTTTTCGGTGGGGGCTGCTTAAGTTGTTTGATCTCTATTTTTCTGTGGCTTGTTTTATTTTTTTTTTTCTCTTCAAGAGACTTTATAAAAATCTGAACCCTTCGCATATTCTTATTTAAGTATGAATCAATATAGATTATAAACTGTACAAATTTATTATTTTACGAAATCAAAGTGTATTGTTTTTTACGTGTTTTAATTTCATACTACCCATCAAGAGCCTTTCATTGAAACAATTTTCTTTTTATTCTTATATTTCTAACCTTTTTGATGCAGATGACATGATTTCTTTCCTAGATGCAGCTTTCATTCTTTTCTATATAAGCCTTTTCTGTATATATTCCTTCGGAAGTTCCTTACATCAATGTATTCATACAAGGAATTAATATTTGCTCTAAGAAAATAAAAAGGGTTATCTTTAAGTATAGTAATTTAGAGTCAGCATGATATGTACAAATCAACACAGTAACAAAGTATATTTAAAACAAACAAAAAAATAGTATCAAAACAATAAACTCAATCTAGGGTATCACTGAATAAATGGTTGTTTGGTTGCTGTCTCATTGAAGAATACACAAACACCTACTAATTTAACCATGTACATGTGTGATCATCTTCTTAATTTCATTAATACATGTATCATGATGAATGTTTCAAGTAATTTCTAAAGATTCTCAAATATTTTAACTGCTAGTTTTCCTAATAAGGTAGCTTAAGATACAGTTACAGGGGAGATGACATTGCTATATAAAATGTTATTTCGCGATGTCAAACTAATCCATGACTTATCGTGAAAAGATGCATGTTTCGACTGTTTTATACAATTTAAACTGAATATAAAAAAAAAAAGAGTACATGGACCCCTCTTTTTTTAAAATTGCATATAAGGTTTAATTATTTGTACCAATTTAAATGAAAAAGTCAACATTGGTTTTTTTTTTAAATTTGATAACTATACAACAAAAAAAAGCTGTTTATTCCTAAAATACTGAAACTTTGATAAAAATGTATTAAAGAACTTTGTACATATTAAAAGAATATTTGTGTAAACATGGTTAAGATTTTCATGTTTCCACAAAATCTGCTTGTATTTATCTGTTGAAATAAAAAAAAAAAAAGGTATAAAATTTCGACCCCTTTTACCTCTTAAGGTAGCACATGAAGGGCTTGAAGGTATATTTTTTGTTACATATTTGAATTGCTTAGGTGAAAAATAGCTTGTATGCAAATTTTTGTTAAAATTCATCATGGGATCGAAACTGTATACTTATGCCCTTAAAGAGTGTAACCAATTTGATGATGTCAGTGAGTTTTGACAATGCAGTAAATTGTGATGCATTATCATCTACCTTTGTTACTGTATCGTTTGGCCTTACTAATAAACTAATTAATGGATTAATAAAACTTTGTTACTGTATCGTTTGGCCTTACTACATGTACTAATAGACTAATTAATGGATTAATAAAACTTTGTTACTGTATCGTTTGGCCTTACTAATAGACTAAGTAATGGATTAATAAAACTTTGTTACTGTATCGTTTGGCCTTACTACATGTACTAATAGACTAATTAATGGATTAATAAAAGATTTACATTGAAATGGGGGGATTTTACAAACAAATTACCAATGTCTTTTTAATCCTGATTGTAAAGAAAAGGTAAACAATTGCAAGTCTTAATAATATTTTCTTTTTTTATATACATATTTATCAATATGAACAGTAGACAGCTTTACTCAAATGAATGCAATATACAAATTTTTTAGAGAAAATTATAAAGTCTAAATAGATTAACTTGAATACATTTATAAGTATATATGTAAAGTAAAGTTTATCCCATATTGTAAAATTCTTTTTTCTTTCAAAATGTATCATGATCAGATGATGTTTGCCTACTTTTGTTATCAATATACACAATGATACACTGATATATGTATGTATATTTTTAAATGAGCAGATTATTCATGCTATCTTGGATAGATCTGTATTTCTATTTCTGTAGTTTCTGGTAAATGTTTCTCTTGTTGGTATAGTTGCTAATCTTATGTCTTTAAATTTCCTGCAAATATAAACAGAAACAGTTTAAAACAAGAGTGCACACATTGAAATGTCTCGCCTTCTTTACTAATCATTGATATTATGCTGATAGTCCTAAATATAAAGCTTTATTACAACTGTCACATAAACTTAACATCAACCAAGAAAATTAAACATTGACCAATGAACCATGAAAATAAGGTCAAGGTCGGATGACACCTGCCAGCTAGACATGTACACCTTACAATCATCCCATACACCAAATATGGACCATAATTTGGTATTCGGCCTTTGGTTTCTTTTTGTATCCTTTTTTATAAGGTCTAAAATTTTAACTTTTATTTTGTGGGTTGTGTTGGTGTTGGAATAGTATGAACGGAACAATTGAGTTTTTCGAGAAAAAATTAATACATTTTGATTCACCGTTTATGTGACAGGAAACCAAACAGGAAACCAATCTTTATTATCTTTATTTTGCACAATATAATTCAAAAGGCATAAATAAACACCATTACTAGTGTTACTTGCTTCATGTTAATATTTAAAATCTATTTTCAATGTTATATTAAAGTTTTTTTTAAATGTGACAGGAAACCATAAGAAACCGAAAGCATTTTTTTAGTTTTATTTTATTGCAAAATCTGCTTAAAATAATCTGAACAGTATACTTTTTCTTAAAATCCATCTTAAATTTAACAGTATTATAAAACTCCTAAATATGTGCTTGTTTTCAAAACAATAAGTACAATTTATTCAGGAATTTCCATATTTTCTTCATTGATACAGGATACCATAATCGTTGTTTCTTGATGTTTTAGCCAAAAAAATGTATTTATATTTGGTTTTGAAATTCCAGTTATATACAATTTATTCCAAATCATTGGCAATGTAACATTCTTTAAATCCAGTAAAGAAAAAAACTTTTAACTTGGAATTAAAATCTTTAAAATAGGCACAATGTGATACTTGTGACCTGTACACCATCTACATGGTTTCCACATTTTAACCTACTTTAGTGGGCTAAAATCAATAAAGTACTTCCTTTCAAGTCATGCATGGTAAAAGTTTACTTCTCCTTTGACAAGTTTATTGCGTTTCTGATAAGTGTTTGCAGAACATGAATAAAAAATATTAATTAAAAACTGTGACAAGATGCCAACTTTGTACATTCCAAGTGTAACGGTATATTAACATGTATTTTTTATTAAATTATATTTATTCACCTAAAATATCCAGTAATATTTACTGCTGAAGTTAAATCAATCCAACGAGCATTGGTACAATGATAAGAGACGTAATTTCGATTGATTTTTCCAAGGACTCTTCACGTCATTATCGGGAAACGAAGTGTGTTCTAACGTCTGTCAAATATTAAATCGATTTTGTCAAGTCATTGGGCATTTATTTTCACACAGGATCGTATGTAACATTATGCACATAGGAAAAATAACAGACCACCGGCGCAATCTCTTTGACAATTGTATTTTCCTCTTTTAAACAAGACGAAACAAGTCTACAGATTATGTTTGCTAACATCCCGTTGGAAACAAAAACAATGTTTAGACCTAGTATTTCGTACATCCGGCCGTAATGGCGTTATCACATGTTAGTCACATGTTTCACGTATGACCGGAAATGATTAGAACTTAAGGACAAAAACAATTTTAATAAATAACTGGACTTCTGTTTCGTGTGAAATGTAACGCATAACGCTAACGTCATTTTCTTACTTAATTATTACGAAGATCAAAACAAGAATGTAAATCAACTCTGATTTTCCTGTTTGAACATCTCGCGAGAGTTCATATTTGCATATTGTTTTTAAGAATTCTATTACAACAAAGCAGATTACATCATCTAAAATTTGCGTTACGAAATCGGACACAAAAATCACGCCACTGTTCTTACATCTGCTACATAAATACTTATAGTTCTCGGCATTTTCTTCTCACTATTCTTATTGGTCGATGTTCTTTGTTATTTGAAAGCAAAAGTTATGAATTTGCCGGTGACGATTATCTATAAATCAGTCCGCGTTATGCTCTTCGGAAGCAAAAAATAACGCGAGAAACGACACAAAAATACGGTTGTAGAATCTTAGAAATTCGTATATTTCGATTTTTTTTTCTAGGGAAGAGTAGCATACACTTGTATGTTGATAAAAATAATGGCATCTTTAGATGTAGTTACAACTTTTCTGACAGTAATTCACATTTTATCACTTTTCTATAGTTATAGGAAACGGAGCCCAATAGCAAATTATGGTCCATATAGTAGACCTATTGCATACAGTATAAGAAAAAAAGACCAAAACACAAAAACTTAACTATAACCACTGAACCATGAAAATGAGGTCAAGATCAGATGACACCTGCCAGTTGGACATGTACACCTAACAGTCCTTCCATACACCGAATATACTAGACCTATTGCTTATATAGTATCTGATGTATGGACTTGACCACCAAAACTTAACCTTGTTCACTGATCCGTGAAATGAGGTTGAGGTCAAGTGAAAACAGTCTGAAGGGCATGTGGACCTTGCAAGGTATGCACATACCCAATAAATTATCTAATTACTTATAATAAGAGAGAATTTAACATTACAAAAACATCTTCACTTTTTTTCAAGTAGTAACTGAACTATGAAAATGAGGTCAAGGACATTGGACATGTGACTGACGGAAACTTCGTAACATGAAGCATCCATATATACAAAGTATGAAGTATCCAGGTCTTCCACCTTCTAAAATATAAAGCTTTTAAGAAGTTAGATAACGCCGCCAACATAGCCGCTGGATCACTATCCCTATGACGAGGTTTCTGCAACAAAATTAAAACAAGATTTGACATTACAAAGTACTTTCAATGAAGTCTGAGCTCTTGTGAGGAAAACATATACTTCTTACATTTTATATATATAATATACATGATATATCAAATTCAGAAATTATTGCATTCATTCATTTCTGCGATTTTTGAAGAATGGACACACATTTGTAAATGTAAGATTACAATTTCAGGAAAAGCAGCTTACTGAAATTAAATGTGATGTAGATACAGATCGTCAGTCCAAATAATTGATGAACTTTTTTGATTGGCTTATCAATAGGTCGTCAATTCATTTGCACATCATTATAAATTCATAACTTCCAGTTCACTCACATGTGACCTCAAACCGGGTTTCATTATATCTCCCACGTGACATATCAGAAAACGGGAGTGATGAGAGATCGGTTTTTAATAAGCAGGGATTTCATTATCTTTCATGTTGACTGGTATTTTCCACCTTTCTAGGTGGTACTTTACAATTTATTCCATGAATATCTTATATAAAAATTCCTACATTTAAGCGGTACTTGTCAATAGCATAGGAGGGTTAAGGTACCGGGTACCGCCTCCTAATGAATGGCCTAAATAAGATTGATGTTGATGCATGTAATGCTGGAGATTATAGCCAATATAAATAGAAAATGCCGTTCTGCCCTAATTTGCTTTAAATCCAGTGCAAACAGAATTACCCCTCTATAGAGGGATAATTTTATCCCTCTAAAGAAGGATTATCCCTCTATACAGGTATAATCACCATACAGGGAATTTGTTCCCAACCTGTTTATTCTCCGGTAATTAAAGGCAAACAATACACCTTATAGCTATTTGTCCGCCATTGCTGGATATCACACAGGTTCCCATAAAATGCAGGGGTCGACTTAAGAAAAAAGAAGTACCTGGCCCAAAGGGCCAAAATTTTTTTTGATCAACTGGCCCACTCAAAATCTTACTGGCCCGAGAAATGTCGGTCCACGAAGAAACCCCCCCCCAAGAAAATTTTATTATTATTGGCACAAAATCCTGCAATCTGAGAGCTTTTGATGCATTATTTGGAGATAAATATTGTCTTGAAACATGCCATTTTTATACTGATGTTTATCATATAGTGCACAAATGTTGCAGGTCATCCCCGTTTGGCCATTCTGCAACCATTTATATGTTGCGGTCCATGAAGGAATAAACTCCCTTTTTCTTTTTGATTTTTCATATTCTTTTCCTTTTTGGTTGCTATCGGTTTCAGCTTTTCTTTTTTGGGGGTAGTTCTTTAGGAAACGTTTCATATATCATCAATTTATTTAATTTAACTGGGGGCTGCCATTTTTAACTCGACAAATCCCGAATAACGAATCTCGCACGTTTCCAGGGAACCTCGGAATTGTCAATTTTTACTGAGTAATTTGATTGGCCGGCTATTATTACCAGTCAATTTCAATAACACGGAAGTATGTGCAATCTTCTGCTGGCCCAAGCGGCCCGAGAATATTTCTTTGTTAACTTTGACTGGCCCGACAGTAAATTTACTAGCCACGGGCCAGCGGTTATGTCAACCCCTGAATTGCTGACGTCATAAAACAAAATATCTGACGCCACAATGGAAAAGTGATTGTTGTGACGTCAAAAGTTCAAGCGGCCGGGTCACCCGGGATTAGCGACAAGGTGTCAATGTATATAACTGTCCTCTTGCATTGTGACATTGCTGATAATGCCTGGTCTCATTTTAAAGCCTTGATATGAAAATTACGGAGCAACAGAGCAGGGTGAAATGGGTGTAGGGAAGGACAATAATAATTAATACAAGAAAAGATTATTTTTTTAATTTGAAACCAACCCCTCTCATATGAAGCTAAAATTTCTCTAAAGAAAGCGCCAGAAAGTAATCCTCAAAATGTAGATTTTTTTTGTCTGAACGGAAAAAAATCTCAAATTTGGTTGTGTATTATATCACAGTCACATAATGTCATTGATAAAAAATAACTTTGCAGGATTGCCAAAATTGGCAAAATACACTGTACTGATGTTGTGATATGACTATACCAGCAACGCATTATTTTTTTCTGTCCATACTTATTTGGTTTTAGATTTTACATACATTTGTCAAAGTTTCAGGAGATCCCAGTTCATCGGGGATTCGTAAAATAAAGCTTTAATGGTTTCTGATTGTGAGAACAGCTTACCAAAACTTTGTTCATGTTCTTGCAGTTCAACCATCAAATTTCCCGGCCCAAATGATGTTTTGGAATTTTGGCCAATCAAGACGCTTGTTACAAAATAATATAGCTTGGATAAAATTCTATATTTGGTTACTCTCGGGATTTCCTTTGTACAGTGTTTTACGAGATTTTGCGAGAATCTTTAAAATAGTAGCAGAAACAATATGGCGATGACAGAACAAGTTCCGCTTCAAGTCTTCATATATTTAGGAATTATATTATTTTCTCTTGTGGATTTTATAAAAACCGAAGGTGAGTGGTGGATTTGTAGCAATTTGATATAAAAATTACTGATAAAAACACTGAAGGTGTTCGATTTTACTAATTTTTACCTGAGATTTACCTGAACGATTTTTTTTTGTTTTGTAACCACAAAGAACATACCGGCTTATTAGTCAAACATTATGATATGAATGTGATTTGCGTTATATTTATGGAATGCCTAGCAATATTTCTACTTTTATGATCGAAGAAATAAACTTTTTTTTATCAGATTTATCATTTCCTCAGTGACAGTATCCTGGCTTAGACCATATAAAATATCTGCATGCACCTTTAAGGGGGTGACCAACACCTGAATTTTGACGCCATTTTTTCAAGAAAATAAAATCGCAATTTTGTTTTTGGCTATTTCTTTTTATTCTGAGAACCGTCGTTCCCGAAAATATCCCCGTAGACGCTCTGTACATGTATCTTGAAGATAACATTAAAGTTTGATAAAAAAAATATATTTGAATGTGTTTTCTGTGCAGCTAAAAATTGGGTCTGCGCGGGTACATATGCTGGATTGAGTGTGGAAGCTGGGATTGTGTTCTTACTGTATTTATAAAGTTTAACATCTTCGTCAGGGCAAAGGCGAGCCGGAATTTTGATTTTCGTTTTCTGCTGTGCACATTTTGCACTTCTTCAAAGCATCTGTTATCGCAAGTTGACTTCCGGTTTTACGACAATTCTTAAATATGCTATAATTTAATATATAAACTTAACCTGATTTTTAACATTTTTCTAAGTTAAAATCTATCACGTTATTAAGATATATACAATATAAAACCTGATTAATCCGTGAAAAGGTTTTGGAGTGTTTACGTGAAAATAGCGCAAAATTTATATCAAAAAGTGTCCAGAAAACAAGTGAATATCACTTCTTTCACCATTTATTTATTTATTTATTTTACGTTAAACACCATACAAAGTAACTAAAAAAGATCCGTTTCCTGTAAATCCTTGTGTAGCAGGTTCAATAAATTAACAGTAAAAATGTGGCCGGGTAATGTGTGCTAATTGCGAAAAACTCTCAACAGCACTGCCACTATTAAAAAATATACAAGTTCAATGTATTACACCTTATTCTTGTCTTGATATTGTTGAAATATAGGTCCAATTTTACGTTTGTAGTAAGACGTCTGGTATACACAATTTACTTATATATATAATAAAATAAATAAATTTGTATACACAATTATAACCCAGATATTGACCAACACATTTTAGTGTATATCTTAATAAACTTTCGAGCACGATTTTTGTACTCAGACTCAAGAATCAACAAATCAAATTGCTGGATTTCATATTTTGTGCATGATTTTTGTGCTCCGAGCACTGAGCAAAGTTTTATGCCTTCAAGGCCTGATCTAAGGAATATGATCTTTCAGCGTAAAAAAACTTTTGTTAAGCACATTTTAAAAGTTCGAAATAATGTGCATTGTCAATATTCAAGGTGACTAATGTTTAAGAACATAAATTTTTAATAATGATTTAGGTAAAACTCTTTCTTACATTGATTGGATCTCCTGTAGTTGGTGATCGCAATACTGGTATACTAGTATTGTCCACAATACTTGTATAAAAATTTTGTACCAGTATAGTAATGTTTTTAAAAAAAAAACAACAGCAATACTGGAACATTACTGATATACCAGTATTGTAGTTGTATTGTTGACTATACATTGTATATGATCATATGCATTTGTTGGTCTTTATTTTCAAAATAAACATGATAAACAAGATAAAAGATATCAATATCCATTAATCATTCAAAGTTGCTTAATAGAGGAACCTGATTATAATCAAATTAACAAGTTTGTCTACATGAATGTTAAGGGTAGTTAAAGGTGTAATACCACCAAATCATGGTGCGTCACATCCGGTTGTATAACGAAAGAAGGTCGAAAAAGATATATCCTTGAATTTGACAGTTGTAGGTATAAATTAATCCTACATTTTATTGCAGTAAAACCATTTTTGTGTCATAAACATATGTCTTGGGTATTTCAAAACACCATTATTTTTTATTTGGGATTTCTATAGAAAATTTTGTAATCTTGAGGTTACATGGTGACTAAACCTTGTACACAGATAAAATAAGGGGAGAAATTTGATTGGCTAACTTCCAATGATGGTTATTTTCTTATATGCAATGAAATGTTATGTGAATTTTTTTCTATAGAACTGGACAGGATAAAGCTTTACTCATGCCAAGTATTTCTTTATTTGAAACAAGGATAAATTCTGCACATTTTTTTGAAAAGTGCAAATTTAACAAAGACTAATAGGGGAAAATCACTGGTGGTATTACACCTTAAAGCAGTTGATTCAGAACCATATGGGCAGTACAACATTATGTACAATTTGTAGCAGATATACATTGTATCTACTGGTACAAATACACAAATACCAATACTAGACAAACAATCCTACAGTAAGAGAGCCATTCAGGTGCTATTTAAACAAGCTTGAAATCTAATAAGCATGATAAGCATAAGAGAAAGTCCACAGACTGAATACCTAAATATCAATTTAGGAAGTGGGGGTTGCTGAAATGCCATCTGAAGAAGACATAAACAACACTAATGCTGATGATACAGAAGCTATAACAGCATTAATGTCAATATAAAATTCGCTAAAATATACTATTGAGTCTTGGAAAGCGAGAGCTGGAAGAAAAGTAAAGAGTTTGAGACAATACGGTTTCCTTGAAAAAAACATCACAAGATTTAAAGCTTTCTTTGATTACAGTCACATTGAACATGGTGAACCATCTAGCTATGGCATCATCAGTTAAACACACATGTACAATCATTCCATATAAAATTGTCATGTCATATGTTATTATCATTATGCATATATATTTGTGACACCTTTAATAAAAGATAAATTACCCATATGTATTGTTTATTGAAAAAAAAAACAATACTGGTACAATACTAATACAATACTGGTACAAAATTTTTATGCCAGTATTGTGCACAATACTAGTATACCAGTATTGCAATCACCAACTACAGGAGATCCCATTGATTATCTATAAATTTGTGCAATTTTCAGTTGAAAACCTCAATTAAAAAAAGAGAGATTTTTAACACACTCATAAAAACTGAACCTTCACAACTTGTCAAGTATATGTAAGTGTTAAAACTGTTTGACACATTTATTGCAGTTTAAGGTGTTAGATACATTGTAGTAGATTGGTTATCTTTATTTTAAAATGATTAGTGATAATCTCATGGCAAAAATGAAAATACATGTATGTTACAGTGACTTGACTGTTAGTGTTGCTCTCCACAAATTGCAATTCGTTAAAAAAATTTTGACCAAATTGTAATTTATTTTAATAAACCAAATTGTTCAACTGGTCAGAATATTGAACATATCATTCAGTCAAAATGTGAAAGTGCAATGTGATTAAAATAAACATACTTACAATCCTACATGTATAAGACTTTAACTCCACTTTAATGATGTTGTGACAAAATTATTCTATCAGTTTGTAGGTATATTTTAGTCATTGCAATGCTTAAGATGAACTTGTTATTTTGAATTGCTATAAAAATGTCCAAACAAAGCTTTCAATAGTTTTTCTTTCTAAAAGTCTTTTTCTTTCTAAATGTCTTTTCATGTACATATTAAAGTTAAAATCATATCCATTTCTTTCCTATTTCTTTTCATGTACATGATGTATACATACAATGTATTAAACCCATATATATTTTAAACCCATATTCCTTTCTCCCCAATATGCCTCTTTTTATATCAAACCCATATTCTTTTCTCTTTAAAGTCATTACATCAACATTTAAATCCACCCCATATTCCTTTCTCCCTAATGATAAAATTGTTTATAAAAGTATTGCTAAAAGTTATCATAAAGACCCATCTTTAGAGGCGTCCATGTAAATCTGACCAAAGATATAGTCCATGGCGTCTATTTTTTCCTTAACAATTCTAATTTGTCAGGCAAGTCAGCACTCAGTTGTATTTCCAATACAGATACACTATTTATATTTGATTCTCTAAGGAATGCTAAATATTTGCAACTATTATCAAGTGCTTGGAAAGATATTGTTTTGTTTATAGAAGAAACCAATATGGAATTTTTAGTAATTGTGCTATTGATTTTATGATTTCTATTATGAAGAAGGGAAGTTGTTAGAAGTTTGTTTTCTTCTTGAAATGTTCAAAAGTTCATGAATATGATAACTACAATAATGTACATGATATATCATGCAGTGTTTTCAAGGTTACAAAATGAGGTACAAGTTACACCAAGAGCCACCATCTCATTTTATAGGTACAAAATGTGATGAATCGGATCAGTCGTTTATTTCTTGAAACAAACACAAGTACAAATGTACCAATTTAGAATGACTAAATATCAGTTTGCTAAATAATGATGGTTAATGTTGTTGACATTTGGTCCATGATAAAAAAAATCAGAATAATATTGTACAGTCTTGGACAAAAGTGAGTTCCCCCTCAAAAAATGTCCTATCATTTCAACTAAAAGCAATATTTTTTTGAAAAATATTACCAAGTAACTATAGCTACATGACCCATTTATTACAATTAATTACCATAAGATCATGAAGATGTAGAAATGTTTAAAGTTTTATTGTTTATTTTGCCAAGATACTATTCATCATGTTCATGCTTATTCTAATATTTTGATGAAATGAACACAAAGAAAAATATTTATTGAAAAGTTTGCTACATATAACCAAATTAAAATCGTAAAAATTTGCATTTGTGTTTAACCCATCAGATAATGGACAGGAACCTGACAAAAATGATATCCAAATATACAATAACACTACAGACATTCCTGCATCTTATGGTACATGTATTTATTTTGTAAAAAATGCTCATACAGTTACTTGGTAATAATTTTGGAGAAATATCGATTTTAATTGAAATGATAGGACATTTATCGAGTGGGAACTCACTTTTGTCCTATGACTGTAGTTATATAAAAGCCTTGTATAGAAATTGGTTGATTTACTTTTCATAGAGGACTTCACGTTAGAACTGAAACTTATGAAAGACAATAACCTTATAAGCCAGTCTACTTAGGGACGACATCAAAAGTTCAATGTAGGATAAAAAACTTAATTCACATAGTTTTTTCGCTGACCCCCCTACCCCCTTCTTAACTTAATTTGGGAAAAATTGATTTACCTATATGGATATATGTAAAATCGATTTCAGATTAACAAAACTTGCAGCAATGTTGACCCCCCACCCCCAAACTATTCGATTTAAGTTTTTTATCCTACATCGATCTTTTGATGTCTTCCCTTACATGTATTACAAAAATATTACCAAACTTTTCCAGTCTACTTTTATTGTAAAAAGATACCCCCCTACTAACTTTCCCTGTCTACTTATTGTACATTTTTTCTTTCTTTAATTAAATTTATTTTATATGTTATAGAAGTTTGAACAACATTATGTTTAAGCTTTAATAATACCTATTTATCTTGACGGTGTATTTTGCCAAGGGAAAAATATTTAACACAGATTTTGTTAATTCATATATGTATTAAGTCAGCCTCCAAGCTGTATTGTCACCAGAAAGTTACATTTTATATGTATGTACATCTTGAGTACAAATCATAGGTAACAAAGGTGCAAAATCAATTATGTAAAGGTGAATGCATTAAGCATGGCAGGTATATTTATCATACTGACATTCTAAATTTGAAGATTATTTATTTTTTCCTTACATTTATGTGTTTTGCTCTGTGGTGACTAGAAATTTTTCTGTATGTAATGTTAACTATTTTTTGACAAACATTAAGTTGTTACACAGGATGACAGGCAAATCTTCCATCAAAATAAATGTTTCCAAACAAATGAACTTGCTAGTGGTTTGATAAATGGGATTGATAGTTCAGTGTTTCAAACATAATATCTGAAGCACACTACACCTATAAAAGAATGTTAATCAAGCTAAAAAGGGGTCTGTTATTTGAACTTTAAAATTTTACCCAAAAATTTGGATAAATCAATTTGCATGATACATGTACTGACATTATCTTATGAAAGTTCCAAGTCTTTACAATTGATTCTGATCTGCTTGTCAATGTTAGTTTTGATCTTGGCAGTTTAAAGGTGATAAGGCTACTTTTGCTAGAAATAGAATGAAGTTTATACAAAATCATCTATCTTCATATATATAGATATATGGAACATGTATTTTTGTTTTCCACCTATATTTATCTCTTGATGTCTACTTATTTACTAGTCTGTCGCTCAGTGTCAGTTTAGATCTCAGAAAGTGATTATGCAACTTTTGCTAAATGAGAGTAAAATTTAAAGAAAAACACTCTTATCTTCTTGTGTTTGTTGTTCTTTTTGTTTTTGTCTATATGTGTTTTAATGATATTGGAATGCCTTCACTTTTTTTAATAGTTCTAGTTTATTTACATGTACATGTAGTACCAGCATTAATTGCCAGGGAGCGTTTTTTTTTCTTTCTATTTTATGGTTAGAAAATATGGCCTTTGTTTCCAAGAATTTTATGTTAATTTTTTTGTCAACTAATATTCCAGTCAATCTAACATAAATTAGAACCTAACCTTGAAGTAATTGCAACAGAAGATCATTTAAGTTTTAATCTTTAGCATTATACCCCAAATATACACAGAAAAAAGTCCCATAAAATCTAACTTGAGGAAAAATAAAAAATTATGATTTTAAAATTCCTATGGAGATTTGCATTGATATAGGAGATAACTCTGCAAAAAAAGGCAGAAATATCAATAAAAATTTATACAAAATTATAGCTTTACGGCTTCTATTCAACAGAATGTATTGATTCTTGATATTTTAGCCGTCTTTCGTAAATAACAAACAACTCTAAAGGTGTTTTCATAATGTTTATCAAGCTGCAACCTAGATCTTATAATTCATTATTTGACCATTTATTAGATTTTTCAGCATGTCAAGTTAAAGAATCTCAAATTGAATAAAACCATTTGATAATATATTCTTCTGTTTGTGGTTTAATGTTTCTTTAAACAAAGTAGATGCTGAAAAAAATATAACTTACAGATATAAACAAAAGCAAATATTCACATTGTTTTTTTCAAAATGGTCACAAAGCCATAACTTTGCAATTTCTTTAATGAAAAATGTGCAAAAAAAATTAGAAATACCCATAACACTTTAGTTTTGTACATTTCATGAGCAGAAGATTACATATTATAGTCAGTTACAAACATATAACCCCATTTTTGCTGAGTTATCTCCCTTTCCATAAGAAATTGAAAATGCAAAATTTGAGTTTTCCTCAAGTCAAATTTTACGGGACTTTTTTCTGTGTATATTTAGGGCTTAATGCTATAGATAAGAACTAAAACATTTTCTGTTGCAATTAATTTGAGGTTCAAACTTAGTTTAACTGAACTATAAATTTAAAATCTTTATTACACATGTACCTATATAACTATATACATTTTAACTAACAAACATTTGACCTTGACCTCTGATAAATTAACAGTGATACTCATGATCATTTATTTTTGTCTTGCCTTTGACCATGATGACAAATGGCACAGAATACTACTAGTATTAAAGACAAAGAATTGCTAATCTGTCATAGGGGACCCTTTCTATTTCAGAAGGTCTTGAAGATAGAAGTCCCTGATAAATCATATCTTGTTAGATATATTTTGTATGCAGATGCCTCAAAGCCTGAAGGTTCTGTCTGAGATATGTCTGTTGCCATTGACCTCATTTTCATGGTCCAATGACTTCTTGAATGGTATAGATTTTTTTCTATTCAGCTGTTTTGGTTGGAAGCTATATATAGATATAATATATTTCTTATAAAATTTAAGAATCATTGCAAGGTATACATGTACATCAGACAGGAATTACATGAAATTGACCTCAGTTCATGGTTTAAAGACCACTTGTTAAGTTTTCCTTATTACATTTGTAGGTCCTTATAAAGGTTTTCATTGATACTTAAGTAATAAGTCAACTATATTTAGTTTAAGAAAGATTGTTCATTTGTTGTTAGGTGTCAATTGCAATGAACATGTACATTTTACATTGGTTCATCTGATCTTGATCTCATTTTGCATGGTTCATTGCTATTAAAATATGTAAGTTCAACTGTTCTTAGTTCTATTTTTTTTTTCAGGTACAATTATTTAGTCAGAGTTCAACTTTATAAGGTGTATAGAATGTTTATAGGTGTACCTGTCTGTCTGTTTGGTAGGGTTTATCAAGCCTTGGATGATCGATCTTCTTTACATTGGTCATGGTTATTTTTTATGCCCTGCTTATGTTTTTTTTATCTGTGCATCCGTTTGTCCTTTCGTCTGTCTGTTTGCTTTTGTATGTCCATCCTTCATTCTGTCCTGCTGTCAAGTTAAAGTTTTGGGTCAAGGTAGTTTTTGATGAAGTTGAAGTCCAATCAACTTAAAACTTAGTACACCTGTTCCCTATGATTTGATCTTTCTAATTTTAAGCCAAATTTGAGTTTTGACCCCAATTTCATAGTCCGTTGAACATAAAAAATGATGGTGTGGGTGGGTCATCTGTTTACTATATGGACACATTTTTGTTTGTAATTCAGATTCTCTAAGATAAGCAATAGTTCAGCTATATTTGTTAAATGGATTGTAAGGTGTAATACATGTCCATCTGACCTTAATTTTTATGGTTCACTACACAAAGTTAAGTGTTCATATGTGGGTTATAATGCTTACAATGAAAAGCAATTAAGATCAACTAAATTTAGTTTATTGCAAGTTGTTCATATCCATAAAACCAGGTTCATCTGATCATGACCTTGATCATATTTAACTTGACTATCTTTTTGCAGTGAGTCCTTTCATCTGTCAGTCAGTCCCATTTTCATTTTCACACTCAAACCAAATTTGTCTTGTGCAAATAACATGAAACTCATACACAATGCTACATATATGAACCACAAAATGCAAACAGTTCCAACTTCCAATTTGGGCATTGAGTCATTACCCGTTATAGAGTTATACTTCATTTTAACTTTTAAAACTGCAAATCAAGTTATTCGTATTCACAAACATATTCTTTTTTTTTTGAGATTTGCTTTGCACATAGGTAAATTTTATGTGGTATGTATGTACAGGTACATGTAGCTATAGATTTATTGTAAGGGTGTATCGGACCTGTTTGACACAGATTATTGAGAATATAAGATTGGGGACTTACCGATATTATTTTAAAATTATTTTTACACTGGAGGGTGACAGGCAGATTGCTGATCAAATGGAGGGGAAACCATATTTTTTTCTGTAAGTGGTAAAGGAGGGTTTATTTTTTTTTCTCACAAATTCCATGTGGGTGATCAATTTTATCTCCAATGAAAAATTTGTAAACTTTTTGAATCTTCAAGTATATATCCACCCTATCATGTGTGTCAAAGGTGTTCGGCTTGTTCAAATTTTGGGGAATCACATATTTTTAAAACGATTTTAGGAATTGATAAAACAAAAGTAGTGAAATATTGGGAGGGGGGGCAAGAAATTTTATATGTTTGATTTCAAAATGACCTCCTAGGTTTGAAAAAAATGATAAGTCCCTTATATGATACCTGTAGAAAGATCTGATATTTCTTAGTGTACTTTTACCTTCACCTTGAACTGAAATACATTCTGCGTAGATAGTTTTCTGACATGGGCCAGGGCATTATTCTGAGAGGTACATGTAGTCCAGAAATTTCTGTGTATTTATTATTGTTCCAGAAATTTATATATGTATACCAATAAGTTGCATTTAAACATTTTTCACATGAATTCCTATTGAATAATGTAGCTTAAAGATATACTAGGTTGACCTGCAAAAAATGATATTCTCAAGTACAAATTTATTTCTATGATATATGTGTTGATAACAAGACTTTGATGAATGACAATGTACTGATTGATTTTGTCAGTCTGTTTATCTTGAAAAAAAAACATCATCAAATGAGGGGCTTTACCTTTTTGTCTATCTTATTATTATAAAACATCGCCAAATGAGAAACTTTATCATTTTGTCTATAGATCTTATTATTATAAAACATCGTCAAATGAGAGTCTTTACCTTTTTGTCTATCTTATTATTATAAAACATCGTCAAATGAGAGTCTTTACCTTTTTGTCTATCTTATTATTATAAAACATCGTCAAATGAGAGTCTTTACCTTTTTGTCTATCTTATTATTATAAAATATCTTTAAATGAGAGTCTTTACCTTTTTGTCTATCTTATTATTATAAAACATCTGTAAATGAGAATCTTTTCTATTTTTTTCAATCTTTTTATCAGCAAACATCTAATTATGATTTGGTCCTTTACTAGTCCTAAACAAAAAAGTGTAGACATCCTTATTACTTTAGAATATGACATTCTTTTGGGTCAATATACTATTGAAATAGAAGGTGATGTGCAGTCAAAACAAAGAATACATGAAAATGACCATTGTTATTCTACAATTCCTTGAAAATGGCAGACTTGATTCCCACTAATTTGACTTGCAGAGATTCTATGACATGATGTTGTCCACCTGGTATTTAAATGTTTATCTGCAATTTCTTATATCATGTATAAGCCCTTAAAAATACAATTAACTTCTGGCTTCATATCATTAATATGAACAGTGAGAGTATGGTAAAGAAAGCGTACAATGAAAACTTAAACTTTCCTAATGGTTTTTGTAGTAAATTAAAAGTGTTATTAGGTAAACTTGGTTTTCAGCATGTCTGGGAAAATCAAAATACTATGTCAAAGAAAACATTACTTTTTTCATTTCAAAAGAAATTAGAAGAGGAATTCATAAAATACTGGAAACAAGCTCTTTTTTGTGACTCTAATAATGGTAATAGTCATGGTAATAAACTAAGAACATATCGCAAAGTTAAAAATAATTTTGAATTAGAAAAATATCTTCTACTGGACCTTAACAAAAGTGTTATTTCTAAAATGGTAAAAATCAGAATTAGTAATAGTAAATTACTAATAGAAGTTGGTAGATATACTAGAACACCTTTAGAACAGAGAATTTGTCCAATTTGTAAGGATGGCATTGAAGATGAGTTCCATTTTCTCATTCAATGTAAAGAGTTAGAACTTAATAGAAATGTACTTTTTAATAATTTAAGTGATATAGTTCCATCTTTTGTTAATATGTGTGAACAAGACAAGTTTAGTTTCATTTTGAAAAGTAATGATATGGACATTACATTTGTAGTACTGTAAGTGTAGCTGGAATAAGCGATATGTATGATTTGAACATTCATTTAAAGCAAACAATAACATAATGTTGTTAAGAGCTTTTATAGTACTTATTAAAGCTGATTGTAATAGCTTGGATTAATAATTGTATGAATAACACCTCCACGCAATGTAAATATAAAATATGTATCTCTTATCATGATCATTGAGAAAATATGTTTGATTGGTTTTTTTTTTTTTTATTTGTTTGTTTGTTTGTTTATTTTTGTATTTGTATTTTGTAAATGTCGGCTGGTATCATTTCTGTATAGGAATTTACACCAATAAAATTATTTGATTTGATTTGATTTGTATATCAGAATGACATGGACAGACATTTCTGCTTTAAATAATCAGTTTATTCATTGGCAACTCCTTGAAAAAAAGGCTTGCAAGAATACTATCTAGTTTAAACAGATTCTTCTAGAGGACATGACGTTGTACACCTGTTTATTTGATATTTGTGATTTTTTTTTGGTTTTGAACTATATTATTTGGAAAGAGCAACTCAGGAGTTCCTTTTATTATTTTGAGTTTTTAAGGTTGGTATATATACATGCACACGTATAAAAATTGCGGTTTTTATTCAATGCAATCATAGGTTTGAACGTAGTTTTCAATTTAGACTCGTTTATATTTTTTCGTTTGGGCTTGTATCATATTTTCCCTCCGGTTTATATGATCCGTTCATCCTATATTGACTCTTAAAGTTCAAGAGTCTATCTAAAAATAAGGGTACATTTTAAATGGCATACCAAATACCGTTTCGATCCCTAACATCACTGAAGAGACATTTATTGTCGAAATCCGGATCTGGTGTACAAAAAATATTAACACCTTAATTGTTTGTGGCATAACATCGTGGCCACAAGTTAATTGTTTTCTGTTTAGTATAAAATTTATATTAAGATCAATTTTGTTACATCTTGTGATCAATTTTATTTGACAATCGCCGATGGCAGTCAGCAGGGTTAAAGAACATTAGTTGTTCGACCTGTTAGTCAAATGCGTTTTGTTTAAATATACTTCTTCACTTTTTTGGTCTTTTGGAAAATGTTGTTTGTGCTGTAATTAGACCCTTCTACAACGAAATTTCTTTAACATGCACACATATAAAAATTGCAGTTTTTATCCAACGCAATCTTTTCAATTTAGACTCGTATATATATATATACGCATCGCCCTTAAAAACAGTGTGTCTGTTTTAGTATAAAACAGGGTACTTGAACAAAACTGGACTTACTATGTAACAATTCACTGGTTAGTACGAAACAGGATACATGTATACATGTATATATATATATATATATATATATCGCCAATGGCAGTCAGCAGGGTTAAATAACATCAGTTGTTCGGCCTGTTAGTCAAATGCGTTTTGTTTAAATATACTTTTTATATATACAAGTCTAAATTGAAAACTACGTTCAAACCTATGATTGCGTTGGATAAAAACCGCAATTTTTATACGTGTGCATGTAAAACAAATTTCGTTGTAGAAGGGTCTAAATACAGCACAAACAACATTTTCCAAAAGACCAAAAAAGTGAAAAAATTATATTTAAACAAAACGCATTTGACTAACAGGTCATATATATATATATATATATATATGAATGGGTAGACTGATAGATGATGTGACATATACATGCATGTATGTCAGTGACAGCAACGCGGCAACACAAATATCCAATACGTTAATAATTTAATGCAGTCTTGTAAATTGTTTTGTTTAGAATTCTACCTGTTGTGTTGTATGTAGCCATATTCAAATTTGTGGATTACAGTTTAATTTCTTAATAAGACTTGTAAATTTTTTTACAACATTTCCAAACATGTACTTTTATGATGTTAGGGACAGTTTGGGTGGTCAAACAAACATCTGTAATTACTGGTACACCACTTGAGAAAATTGACTTTACTAACTTGTCTGACCACAAATTATTTATAGTTGTAATACTGTTAACTAATGTTTTATCTGTTTTGCTGTCTGTGTGGTGGGTATATTTGATAGTGATGTGTTAAGTAAGCATGATAAGTTTTTACATTATACAAGCTTCTGTAAGATTGTGGAATCAAAAATTGTTTGATTTTACATCTCTATGAAGAGTTTTAAACTCCAAAGTTGGCTCAGTGTGTCTGTTTTAGTATAAAACAGGGTACTTGAACAAAACTGGACTTACTATGTAACAATTCACTGGTTAGTACGAAACAGGATACATGTATATCTGGGCCTTTCATAGCTGACTATGCAGTGTTGGCAGTCTTCACGCTGAGTGGCAGCCCTGGCACCCCAGGCTTGTAAAATTGCTGTCTGGCCTGTAAAAATCATATTTACAGGCCAACAGAATCTAACTAAAAATTTTCAAAAAATGAACTCCGGGCCTGTAGATTTAACAGTTCATCGTGAAGACTGTGTTGGTAAAGGCTGTATGGTAACCTGTAGTGGTTTACCTCTATGTTATTTGTACTCTGGTGGAGAGTTTTCTCATAGGCAATCATACAACATCTTATTTTTTGGGTAAATGTATAAAGTAGAACTTTCTAAGTAACAATCTACTGATTTGGGCACATTATTCTGAATCTCTAGCTAATGGAAAAGAGATGAAATCAGCCAATGATATGAGATGCACTAATAAAGGCATTAGTTGTTTGGGTGTATCCAATTTATACCAACATGTAAAAACAAAGGGATAGGTTTTAAGTATTTTAAGGGGGTCTTACAGCTATAGTTCTTATTTTATAGTAAAGTATGACAGATGCAGGATATCCCATTACTTTAAATGACTTCTTTGTGATAGATTATACAGTATATATATTTCTGTGAAAGTTCAATTATTTTTCATTTGAATATACAACATGTACATGTCTTTTGTATGTATTGTCTTCAGAAGTATAATCACTTTTAACGATTTTCTGACTAAATGAAAAATCAGCCATATCAAATTTAAAATTGCTGCTTTATATAGATTACATGAGGTCTCTTGTACATATATGCATTATATCCCAAGATTAATGTATATAATTAAGTCACCTATAAATTGGAAGTCTGCTCTGAATAAAGGAACTACAAGATTTTAACAGATTTCAGTGCCCATGTGAATGGTTATATAATGCTTTATGTTTAAATGTTAATGGGAAATAGACATTAAAAAGAACATTGAAAGATTATCGTAATTTACTTTACATGTTTCCACCTCTTCTTTAATTATTTAAATTAGGATGAGAAAGTAACTGGTGACAAAACTGTGAAAAGTTGACCGTGTGAAATTTTTAAATTTACTTTTCTCTTGACTACTTAATTACAATTTATTATATTAATTGCTTATTTTAGTTTATAATGTATAGTTGTACTAATTGATCATCATTTTTTATAGTATCACATGAAAACAGTGATGGAATATATTGTTTTATCGTGTTCAAAAGTTTACAAGATAAGAAAATTTTCATGTTGTATATCATCACAAATTTTGATGCATCAATTCAAATATAAAACAAGTTTATTGCATTTTCATGCAGACATGATCTCATTAAAGTAATTAATCAATTAATTGAAAGTTTTAAAAGGTGGCTATTCCACTAAACATTTATGAAGTTCATGTGCGCCCTCCCTCAAACTAACATTTAAACAATTTTAATCAGAATACAGATATTGCTTAAAACCTAAATGCAGTTAGCTGGTTAGTTTTTTTTACCTCACCAGTGCAACTTTTGTCAAGCCTACGACTTTTGTCAAGCCTGCGACTTTTGTCAAGCCTACGACTTTTGTCAAGCCTGCGACTTTTGTCAAGCCTACGACTTTTGTCAAGCCTACGACTTTTGTCAAGCCTGCGACTTTTGTGCAGAAAGCTTAAAATAGGGATAGTGATGTGGCATCATAAGCTAACTTCTTAAAAGCAGTATATAAATACTTTTTGCAGAGTTAATGCTAAGAAAGAGACAAATTTACCAATTAATAATAAAATTGAAAAATTAATGACAAGGATATGTTTTTATGTAAAATAAAATTATAGAAAATGCAAATCCTGAACTACAGGCAAAAGAGGATATATCTTATAAAATAATATATTTTTAAAAGGTGTAAGTTCACAAGAACATAAACTATTTATAGAGCTGGGGCCAGGAGCTAAATGAAGTCATCTGTTGGGGAATTTAGATTATGAAAAATTATATGGAAAGCAAGTACACATGTATGTTTCTAAATGATCATATTTTACATTAATTTCACATCTTTATTCAAATTAACACAATTAATTACCAGTAAGTTGAACCTCTATATATTTTGTCAGCTAACTTACATTTTTATCTTTTGTATACTCTTCATGCATTGTTTGATACCTTCAATTTTAAAGTGACTAATTTGAAAATACTTACATATAGTATATAATGTTATTGAACAGTATCAAGATTTAAACAAATATAGAGTAAACATACAATATGATTTACTTAGACCAATATTGAAGACCTCAGTGCATAGAACAATTATTTGCTCACCAGAGTACTGAAGACCAGTTGAACAGTTGGCAGAAAACTATTTTACTATTAGTCCTGAAATAGTATTAAAATAGTTAAAAAATTATCAGCTGCGAAAGATCTACAATAAACATCAATATTATTGAAATCATACTCCCTACAGAAGTTGCTGCCCCAAATTATCTTGAAAACTTGAAGAAGAAAAGAATGAGACATTTATTTAGACTTCATTTTTAACAGTAGATGGAATTCAATTTCATGAACAAAAGGAGTCCATTTAAGAACTCTTACCCTACAGGACATGAAAACATTTGTGTCTATTATTATTATGGTTGCCATCAGTCATGTCAGTGTTATGTGACCAATTAATCTTAAGATATTTTAAATTTATTTGTTTATTTTCAGATGTTCCATACACATTGCTCAATGAACCGTCCAATTTTAACCCTGTGATAAGTTTTGAGGGACATTATATAAACAAACGACAGGCACCATCTCCATCTGATACAACATCTCCTGGTACAGGAACAACGTCAGGTCCTCAGAGTACACAATCTACTTCAACATTAAGTACAATTGATATAAAGGTATGTATCACAATTTCACAAAACCTAAATAGCTAATGTAAACAGACTATGAAAACGACTGTCTAAAACTCTTAGATATAAGAAGATGTGGTATGCTGCCAATGAGACAACTCTCAAACCAAGTCACAATTTGTAAAAGTCAACGATTATAGGTTAAAGTTTGGCCTTCTACACACAGCCTAAATGGCTCACAAGAAACAGCAAGCTATAAAGGCCTCGAAAATGACAAGTGTAAAACCATTCAGACAGTAAAACCAACGTTAAAATCTATATTAAAAAATGAGAAACACTTATGAACCACATTTAATTTTTTTTTAAATTTTTGTCCAATGCATAAATTTGCTATGATTTCAGAAGAACCCTGGTTCATAGACTGTCATTGATTGTTTTTCATTTTTTTCTGTTGCAGGACCAAGGTTCACATAAGTATTATACCTCAAAAGTTGTACTAAGTGACAAATATTGGGATGAACTAAATGATTTACCTGCACAACATGCTTCATTAACAAATGGTCATAGAATTGCTGTGGTATGTATATCATTGATAAACATGTCCTGACTGTTTCCAGGGGAACAAGGCAAGATCCTAACCCTCTTTCCCCAAATGGCTTACCTTCCAAAATATTTCAAGGATTAACGCTAAATCATGTGTAAATGGGCGGACACTAAGTGTTCCAATAAATTTTCACATTATTTTTATATAGATATTTTTTAGATGACACATATGGTTCATGTACCATGCAATATTTTTCTTCATTTGTAACTTATTTTCCTAAAAAAACTTTTCAGAATGATATAGTTGTTGTAGAAAACATTAAAATTTGCAAGACTCTCTATAAGTAAATCTCTACTACACCAGTCCAATATGCATATGCAGTTGCTTTCTTCAACAGAGCATATTTGTATTTCTATAACAGGGGTTTGAGAACAACCCTGATATAACAATTTTTTTTGGAAGTACTTAGCTCACTGTATAAATAAGTATACCAACAATTCAGATATATTTACAACTGCAGAAGTAATTCTTCATCTGAAAGAGGGAAACTTCATATTAATATTTCATACTTCATCCCAAAAGAGACAAAATCATATTGGTTTTACAAATCCTATTTAATCAAACTACATAGATTTGACACATCAGTGTATTATTCTCCTATTCGCTTACCAAATATTATAAATTATATTTGTTTCCATTAAAAGACATTCTCTGGTTCATGACTTCATTTTTCAATGAGATAGCAACAGAGTTCATTGTTTTACGATCCTATTCCTAATAATAAACACTGATAAAGTAATATGAAAAGTCATAATTGGTTATTTTATGTTAGGGTACCGAAACATAAAAGACACAGTATGCTATATTTGTTAAAAGTCTATAATATTTTATTATTTATAATATATATGTAATCTTTGATAAAGTAATATAAAAGACTTTATTACTTAGACTATAATTAGGTTAGTTTATGATGGGCTATTTTTTCTTGAAGTTCATGAACTACTAAGTTGTAAATTTGGTAAAGATGTGTCTAAAAGGTGACTGTCTTACATGGCAATTAAAAGATCAATAATTCTCTGAGAAATGTGCCTTTAATGTTCAATTTAAAATGGTAGGTTAACTGTTAAATCAATAATTCTTACCTTTAATAAGAAGGAAGTAGACATTAATACCTGGCTTCAAGCCACTTTTCTTTAGGACCATTTGTATTGTGATGTTAGGGAAAATTTCTTGCTATGTGTTATTAAAGGAGGAAATTTGTCCTTATTATGAATAATAAAAATCGTAAGAAACTGAACAAATTTCCTCTTCTCTTTTCAAAAAATATTTACCTGGTTTTGTGAGTTCTTCATTAATATACAAAACACTGAAATGTTTCACCTTAAAATGTTCTTTTTTGTCAAATTTGATTGCATTTTGATTTATTTAAAAAGTTTTAAAATGTCTGATATTAAAAGTTGTCTGCATTGGTTCCTAACTCAATATTCTCATGTAGTCAGATTTATTTGAAGTGACGCCTGCTGGGAAATATTTCACCAGAGCAATGAGAATTTTACCATAAGAAAAAAAGGATTAACAACTTTGAGAATAGGATGTCACTTGATATCAACTATTGCTTTTTAAGTTGAATCATAATAATACACTTGTCTGATGACTCTTTAATTTTTATAATGAAATAAAATATAAAATAACTTGAGTTGATATCAAGCAATGTCCACTTGTTATGTAAATATTTTACTGTAAGAAGAGTAAACACTGCAGTTTGACGGTTCACAAGAAATATCTACAGACAAAGTGAAATAGATTTTCAACATAAATGTCTTCTTTCAGTAGCCTGTTTTAACAAGCTTGTGATTGAACATCTTACAAAAACTTTACACAAATTCAATTATCACATCAAGTGATAAATCTTTCAAGTTTTTATGTTCCAAAAAGGAACACCACAGTTGAAGTTTTTATGGAAAAGAAATTTCCCTTTGGTCTTTTAAAAATCAATATCTATGTCTGAATTTGTAATTTCAGTTGTTTTAGCGAAATAATTTAGTGTATACATGATTTTGCATACAAAATAGGTATTAAACTAGTATATTCACCCTTGTTCCTTAGCCATATTCAATTGATACAAACTGTAAACAGCTTTACAATTTACACTTTTCTATTGTTCGATTGATTTTGTCTTTAATTTCATTTGAGTAAAAGGTTTAAGATAATTAACATATATATAATTAAAGTTTGAAAAGGAAGAAAAGTACTTGATAGATTTCCTAAGAACATTTGTTCTCTAGTTTGACTGATATGACTTAAATTATTTCGATTTCTGATCTTTCTTCGAGTTTAGTTTTGTATTAAGAAATTAAAAGAGAATGCACTTTATATGGTATTATTTAAAAATAAGGGGATGTGGTTTGATTGCCGACTAGATATCTCAAAAGACCTAACAACTATAGGACACTGATGGCTACTACAGCCAGTTTCACTGGAGTAGTCTTTGAAAGAGGGAAAGTCACATGTGATGCCATTTGGGTGTTGCTTTTCTTGATAGTCTTAATAGTTTTAGTAAGACAGTTTTTGTGTCAACTTTTTCTCGCATTTATGTACAATTTGATTGGTTGGAAGGAAATTACTACATTTTTTACTAAAACGTTAATAGGTGTTTAACATGTTTAATTTGTCCACAAAAGTAGCTTAAATGATCAGAGACCCCTTATCTATTTGAAGTTTCATGATTTGGCTTTTACTTTGGAGAAAATAAATATGGTTTATGTATGAATGCTATCCAGTATATGATAGTTTGCTTATAGGACCTTGAAATGGGCTATTAGAATACCCTCAGTAATAGAATCCAATGTCTGATTCAAGGTGTCCATGGCCAAGTTTAAAAAAAAAAGACATATAGCCATTTAGCCATATTATTTGATGTGCAGTCTTGAAGAGTTTATGTAATATAAAAGGAATGTCACACACAACATAATCAGTAGTCTTAATGAAGTTTTATAACTTTATTACTCATGTAATTAGCATGTTTAATGTTAACTTCCTAGTGACTTACTGACCTACAGTTGGTATTATAATATGGAGATTTGGTGTGATGATACAACTATCCACCAAGGAACAAATGTCATGGATGTAAGCAAATACATGTCAAAGAATGGCATCTTATTAAGGCATAATATATCACGTCTTAATACAGGTCTCAAATAGTAACCTGTAATTATAAAACTAAGAATGGATTAAACAATGAATAGGAGCTCCCCTCCCAAAGAAAGACACAAACAATTTGTGTTTTAAAAACTAGCTGCCTTTGTTGGACAAGTTCTAAGTTTATATAAGTAACCAAATTTTCTTAATATCTTCTTTCTGTAGCAGTAGAATTAGAATACAAGTAAAATTAAAATAATGTAATTCAGATTAATTTGATTAATTCTCCTTTGTGTCAAAGGCAACTTCCCTTAAGACTACACTAATGTAATGATGTACAGTGCAGATTTTACTCTTGACTAGTCAGACACAATTTTATTAGGTCAAACAGAAAGTTTTGAATTTTTCACTTATGTAAGAACAAATCAAAGTTCATCCAGGCATGTCATCTAAAATTTTGAACTAGTATTTGGAGACAAATTAAAAATTCCCTTAAAAAAGTCATCTCTGGACTCGAACTGATGAGAATCTAATTTTATAAATGTGTGTAAAAAACAGAACAAATTTTATACCAAGTATTGAATATATATGTATATTATAAGTGGATGAAGATCTATTTTATTGTATGTAATTGATTATTGATTAATAAATTGTGTTTTTGTTTTCATTATACAGACTGTTGGTTTAACATTCGGTTTTCCTTTTTATGGTCACACAGTAAAAAAGGTCACCATAGCAACAGGAGGTAAGTTGACAAATAAAAATGATGTTATGAGAAAATGAGAAAATTTTCTTAAACTGAAAAGGTAAAATATCATTGGATGTCATAATCATACAAATAAGAGAAGTTTCTAGGATACAAAAATCATAAACATCTACAAGTCATCATATCTGCCAACTGTCACTATTTGTGGGGGATTTCCCCCATGGAGGCTCCCAAATTGAAATTTTTAAACAGCAATCATGACTACAATTTTAACAAAACAATTAATTTTACAATGAATTAAGGAAATAAGTATATAAAAGTATGAAGAAGCAAAAAAACAACATAACACTGTATTTGAAGGCCCCCTTGAAGGTTTTTTAGGAGTAGGGCAGCAAAACCCCCATGGGCATTTTGAAAACTTGGCAGGTATGAGTCATCCTCCTGTATCAAACTCTTTGAGTATAGAACTCCATTTAATTATTTAACAGTGACTAGAAAAGATCTGCCAAATAAACAAAATTCCCTAAATGACAAAAATCAGGTATTTTAAGATATAACAAGATAACCACTGACAAGGCTCCTGACTTGGGACAGGCATATTGACATCTGGTGGGGTGGAAATTATTTTGTTGAGATCTCAACCTCCACTTCTCATTAGGATTAGTGCATACTATGATAATCAGTACATAAAATATTAACTGTATAATACTGTTATACAATAGAATGAAAATAAAAGTAGAAACTCAGCAATTATAAACAATACTGTATCAGCAAGGGCTCACAGTAACTGATAGCAAGCTAGTGAAATGAAATAAAGTAGTTCCATACTGAGCATAAATATATACATAGTGCTTTATTTTACTCTAACTAAATAAGCAGCATTTATTAGATATTTGTTCAAAAGATGTAACTAAATTGAAACTAAACTTGAGGTTACTTAAGAAAAGTTAACAATTACTTGTATGACGAAGCAAAACTTAATGTTGAAATAATTTTTTTTTTATGTTTGCACATAGTTAATCTTTTTCTTATATAATGACCCTATTTATAGGATAGGATGATCATGTTGAAATACCCCTAAATCATCACAGGTCTCTGAGTAATACAGGATTAAATAGTATATATCGTGATACCGTTAACAATACCTTGTACTTTCATGCATGGCCTACATCGAGGACATTTAAAGTTTGTTATACAAATTATTTACATGGTTTTATTTTATAACCTCATATGTCCTTTTACTATGTATTTTAATGGGAAGATTGGTAACCTGTTAATCCTATGATAATTTACCACATTTCTGTTTTCACAAAACCTACAATATAGTATATACAAATGAGGAGATGTGGTATGATTGCCATTAAAAGACAACAAACCAACAAAGTTATAATAAAGTAGATATAAGCAATTGTAGGAAACTGTACTGCCTTCAACAATGATAAAAACCCATACTGTATTATAGTCTGCTAAAAAAGGCCACAAAACGAAAAATATAAAACAATTCAATTGAGAAAACTAATGTCCTATTTATTACAAAACAATAATTCATAATGAAAATTAACTAAGAATTTATGTCCAAAATAATATAAAAATATAAATTTTGTTCCTGAAAGAGATATCTTCTGGTAATTTAGTTGCAATATCCATTGTGGAAATAACAATGATAAATGGACAGATATCAACCCACATCTATGAAAGGCCAATTTAAAATGTTTGTGTCATCAACACTCATAGTACATGCTGTGTTTTGCATTATGTCATCTTTAATACAAACAGTAAATTGGAATCAAATTTGATATTTTATAAATAGGTAAAATACTGACACTGCATTATTTATTATGTATGTTATGTAAAGTTTAATCAGAAAATGATATAATTTTAATGGAGTTTCACAAAAACTAGCCCTCATTCATTTTAAACTATAATAGTCTTTTATACAGGGGAAAAAGAGAGACTATTCAAAATATTTCAAATTTCATAAGCAAGTAAAGAGAAAAACTTCCTTTCAGTGCAGAAGTACTGATTTGCCCTATTTATATTTGCTCAAGTACTAATGTTTAAGTATAGTAAACTGAAATAATGATTATTTAAAGCTTTAGTTTTTGGCAGGTACCATCAATTTATTTGAATATACTTTAGTATTGATTTTGAAATTCGTTCAACCTTGCAATGTAAATATTCACATAATACAATGTAGGTAAATGGATATTGAAATTTAAATCTATTAATTTTAATATCTAGAATTAAGTAGATATGTACATAAGTTTTTACAAAATTAAGAAGCTCAAGGATTGTTTATCATATCTATATGCACTTTTAAAGTGGATGAATTTGATGTTTTAATTAAAAAAAATCTTTCAAACAAGAAATTGTGTTCATGAACAAATGAAAAAAGTATAACGAAAAATAACAAACTTCAAGGGAAAGTCCAAAAATTGACAGAATTAAGAAATAATTCTTTCATTATGCTCTATGCTCCTTTTTTGGATTCGAGCTTCACTGATGAGTCTTTTGTAGACGAAACGTGCGTCTGGCGTATATACAAAATTTAGTCCTGGTATCTACGATGAGTTTATTTACAACCACTGTGTCGATGCCACTGCTGGTGGAGATTTATTTCCCCGAGGGTATCACAAGCCCAGTAGTATGATATTGTTATATTTAAAAAGTAACTTTTTACAAAATTTTGAATTTTTTGAAATGATAAGGCTATTCTACCTCAGGCATAGATTACCTTAGCTGTATTTGGCAACACTTTTAGGAATTTTGGATCTCAATGCTCTTCAACTTTGTACTTTATTTTAACTTTTTTGGATTCGAGCGTCACTGATGAGTCTTTTGTAGACGAAACGCGCGTCTGGCGTATATACAAAATTTAGTCCTGGTATCTATGATGAGTTTATTTAACATGGGTTAAGGCATTATATTTGTCAACATATAAATACCAAGCATGGCTGGGTATTTATACAGCCCTGAAAACAGAAAAGACACAAAGCACAGATATAAGAGTACTCTCATTTACTGACAGCTAATTCAAAACTGATAACAACTCATTCAAAAATCATGTTACTAAAATATCAATCAGTACACATCCAACATCCAATGGAGTTAGTGTAAAGATGTAATTATCAGTCAGAAAAAACATGACCATGTGCGATGCCAAAATTTAGGTATCAACAGATTGTAGAGCCATGAATGTGCATATTTATATATAAAACAAATATTTATTTTGATTTTTTAAGTTACTGAAAACAGAATCAATATTTATACCAATAAAAACAGTATTCAAAAACCTTCACATTAAGGTGGTACCTAACACTACAGGGAGATAACTCTGTAAAGTCAGCTAAACGTTTTAATTACATTGTGTTGTAAAAGGAATATTAAGCTTCACATTAAGGTGGTATCTAACACTACAGGGAGATAACTCTGTAAAGTCAGCTAAACGTTTTAATTACGTTGTGTTGTAAAAGGAATATTAAGCTTCTCAATGATCAAAATTGGTGTTGGTCAAATTGCTATATAACCAGTGTAATTTTTTTGACAAAACGGTTGGTTCAAAATTTTTTAAATTTTTATATTTTTGTCAAAGGGTCAAAGTAAATACTTTGTCAAAATTTTATGAAAATTAAACGAGCCAAATTAATTTTAGTGAAAGTGTTGGGTACCACCTTAAATTTATATTTATCTTAAGGACTTTCAATATAAATTTAATCATGACTAATAAAGCAGACGAGACATATCAGTGTGTTTACTCTTATTACTTTCAGGTTTCCTATATATGAGTCCATTTTTACACTCCTGGTTGACAGCAACACAGTATATAGCTCCACTGATGGCTAATTTTGATACAACAATTGGAAATGGTTCAGACATTTTATATAAAGATTACAGTAAGTGTATATTTTAAACTGAACATTGTACAATTGTAATGCAGATAAAGGAACAATGGATTTTGTGTACCTATACATGCTTGGCAAACCAAAATTTAAGGAACACCATGTACTTAGATTTCTATTTTCATCTTTAAGTTCAAATGACCAGGATGTAGGCAACTTTATAGGTCCCTGTATGGTCTTCAAAAATTAGCAATCACAATACCGGTACTATATATGACCATGACATGACAATATGTAACACAATGCTAACAAGAATTTATTAAAGAGGAAATTTCTCCTTATATTCTTTTACTCTACATTAAAAATGATGAATTTACATAAATGGAACATTTTGATATGGTCACACTCTTACGCAACATTATATAAAGTTTAAATTTACAGATTATTTTAAAGAAAGCTTACTTTGATGATAATGTAGTAAGTTCAACAGTATTGAAAGTTTACCCTACAGTGTTTTCCTTAAAAGGCACTGTTGTCTGTTCTTTGTTCAGGTTGTTGTCTCTTTGACACATTCCCCATTTCCATTCTCAATTTTACCAATAGATTTTGAAGAATTTTCCAAAGATGTGTTTACAAATTTTATTGAATGGTAATCCTTGTAACAGACAGGAATTTGTAATATGATTATCAAATAATAGAAGCTTCCTAAGTTGTGTTTATGGGATTAATCGGTCATTAGATGTGACTTTTGTCAAACTTAATCAGAAATTTGACAGTAGATTAGACATTATCTCCGTACAGACAAGACTGTAACACAGAAAAGCAATGTTTTATTGATTAATAGGCATACAGGAAAACAGTTTTTAACTCAATTAAGACGTGATCGAAACCTTAAACAGTTATTAGACTTGATATATCTTTGTGGGAGATTATTATAAAATGACAGAAAGTAGGCATTATCATTCTGTAAAGGAAAAACACAAAAAAATGGTATGTGTAATTACAGAGAATCAATTTCTATTTTATATTCTATGTTGGTGCTATTGTTTAGGTTTAAAATAGTTGTCAAATGCAGTATATTGTTCAATTTCCTTAAACATGCCATTACCAACACCAAAAACAATGATTATAGCTAGTTAAATTGTTAAGTGTTTCCCAGATCATAAAAAATAAAATCAAATCTATTATTTTATATCAAAAGTAATTCAAACATGTTGTATTTGATATTGAGTTTGTGTTGTCTTTCTGTTTCAGTTCAGTAAATTTGAATAACTTTGCTTATTTAAGGTCATACACTCCAGTTATTTTACTGCAGTTTTTACACAAAGTCAATCTTTGAATGTACTCTCAAAATTTGCCCAAAAAGATATACGGGTCGTTTTCAAAAAATGTCGAATTTTCAGTACACCCATGCTAACTTTTTTATTTCTAATGGAAATTTCAGTTGTAATGGTTTAAATGAAAGCTTGTCGGATTTGTGATTCAGAACATTAATAATAAACACACCTTGCATATATTTTGATAAGATTAAACTGCATTTAAGACCCATTTTGGGGGTATTTGTCTGCGTACAGTGTCAGAAAAACACATTTCAAATGATTTTTTTGCGATTTTCTGATCGCCTTGATATCTACAAAAGGGACTTTTTAAGAACGTTAAATATTACTCTAACGAAAAATCGTAGCTTCTATATCATTGTATGTAACATATTATCTACAAACTAAATTGAATCTGCGTACAGGAGGTTCATGTCTTTCCTGTTACCGCTACTTAAATCAGCCGTCAAATTATTCTCCCTATGAATATTGAATCAGTCAGTGTTGATCTCAAAAGTGCAAAGTAAACTTTACATTTAAAACGCCTCGTTTCTTGAACGACAGTGTAGAGAAAAGAAATTTCAAGACATTTGGTGAAAAAAAACACAGCGTACTTTTTTTTATGTCTATGCTGTTACCACCAATTTTGATTAAATACACCAACAGTATATTTGTAAAAAGTGCAATAACGTGTTGGAAACCAAATTCACAATAGAAAAACATAATCACTTCACCAAAGGGAGTAGTTATTTCACAACAGCAATCAAAAACGAAGAAATTTGTCTATCCTGTTATGTCTATCCTGTTACTATGGTTGCTATGGTTACAGTAACAGCATAGACAATTGTAGACAAAAACGTCGTTAATTTTTTTATCTTAACATATAGGTGCAAAACGAATGAAACATTCGGTGTTTGAAGTCATCTTAAGGTTATAAAGTCTTAATCTTCCCAATTAAGCATTCGCAGGTGCAATACTGATATCGGTAACAGGATAGACAAAAAGGTAACAGGATAGACTTTTATAAAGTAATGTATCAGAAACGTACGTTCCTGTTACCAATGAAATATAGAGAAAAGTTAACTAACTTGTGAGGGATTTACTTGATGTTGGGTTTATTTGAAAGGGTGAAAAAATGCCGAACAATATAAATTGCTATCTTAGACATGCATTACTGGTGGTAATTTTTACAACCTTTGAAAACCAATTTTTAAAGGCATTTTTCAGTACAACCTGGAAAATTGGCAAATAATCTATTATATTACAGAATGAATATATATAGAAGTTTATTCTCTTGAAAACCATCTAATTGTCTACGTAAAACAAGCTTAACATTTTATCTAAACCTTTTCTTAATAACCCAAAATTTCTTTTGAAAATGGTAACAGGATAGACAAAATAATGTACCACCGATCAAAAAATGTTTCAACATATTCTTGTATGACATCATTAAGATTGCATCTTTTAATATGTTGTTCTTAAAGTACTGTTTGTTTTGATTTGCTTATGTAGAGGGTTGTTTGAATAAGTAACTTTTAATAATTTTTTCAATTTCAAAATTCGACATTTTTTGAAAATGACCCATACCTTTATTCCTTACTGTACAAGTTATTTCATTCTGATTTTGCTCATTCTAGTCAATGTCAGTGACTTGTTTGTTTTTCTGCAGAGAGCAGGCTACATTTAATTCCCTTTAAATTCATGAAATTGAATTTAATGACATTTGTTTTTTTTCATCCTAATTATTAAGAAACTTCAGAATAGCAATATGTGATGCCAACAGTATCTATAGACATGATGTTACACTTGGAAAAATCAGGTTCTGTATTGTGTGCCCTCAATACGTCAATAGACATATGGTCAAACTTTTAAGCAACCAGCATTGTCATATTAAATTAAGGCTTTACAATCAGTATGGAAATAGATATACAGCTTCAACTAAATCAAATAAAAAAAAATTTTCATGCTACAGTCTAGCTTTTCACTCAGTATTAAGAAACTAAAATGTAGTTTGTCATTTTTAATCAAATAATTTTATTTTTTTCAGCTGATCGTTTTGTTGTTGAATGGCGAGATGTTTACCTTCAAGATCAGAATCACAGTAAGTTTCTGGCTAGTACATAAGAACTGTTGTCATGCAAACCCTAAAATGATCACGATCTTAAATGTCTATAAAGTAAAGATAATTGATTGACCTAACATGATCAGACTTACGCTGGACTTGTAATCAAAAGGTTTTCACCGTGATATACTTCACCAGTTTAAGTGTCATTACTGCAGCCGTATTTATCATTCATAAGAAGAAAATAATCATCATAGAATTCTACGGCACCTTCTAGGTTACCCAGAATGTTATTGACATTGTTGTAATGATTTACATTGTCTTATTAGTAACTTATTGATATTCATGGACAGGAATGGTATCAAAGTCAGTTGGAAAATCACTTTATAATACCATTAAATTGGACAGTGTTTAAATGATTTACTAATAATTGGTGATAAGTAATTTTTCAGATAGACATCAGAAAAAAAATGATAAAAATGTGATATTCTGAAGGGTATTGGCATTATTACTGCCATGTTTACTCCACAACCATATGAAGGGTATCGTTTACTCCACAACCATCTGAAGGGTATCGTTTACTCCACAACCATCTGAAGGGTATCGTTTACTCCACAACCATCTGAAGGGTATCAGCATTATTACTGCCATGTTTACTCCACAACCATATGAAGGGTATTGGCATTATTACTGCCATGTTTACTCCACAACCATCTGAAGGGTATCGGCATTATTACTGCCATGTTTACTCCACAACCATCTAAAGGGTATCGGCATTATTACTGCCATGTTTACTTCACAACCATCTGAAGGGTATCGGCATTATTACTGCCATGTTTACTCCACAACCATCTGAAGAGTATTGGCATTATTACTGCCATGTTTACTCCACAACCATCTAAAGGGTATCGGCATTATTACTGCCATGTTTACTCCACATCTGAAGGGTATCGTTTACTCCACAACCATCTGAAGGGTATCGTTTACTCCACAACCATCTGAAGGGTATCGTTTACTCCACAACCATATGAAGGGTATTGGCATTATTACTGCCATGTTTACTCCACAACCATCTGAAGGGTATCGGCATTATTACTGCCATGTTTACTCCACAACCATCTGAAGGGTATCCTTTACTCCACAACCATCTGAAGGGTATCAGCATTATTACTGCCATGTTTACTCCACAACCATCTGAAGGGTATCAGCATTATTACTGCCATTTTTACTCCACAACCATCTGAAGGGTATTGGCATTATTACTGCCATGTTTACTCCACAACCATCTGAAGGGTATCGGCATTATTACTGCCATGTTTAATCCACATCTGAAGGGTATCGTTTACTCCACAACCATCTGAAGGGTATCGTTTACTCCACAACCATATGAAGGGTATTGGCATTATTACTGCCATGTTTACTCCACAACCATCTGAAGGATATCGTTTACTCCACAACCATCTGAAGGGTATCAGCATTATTACTGCCATGTTTACTCCACAACCATCTGAAGGGTATCAGCATTATTACTGCCATGTTTACTCCACAACCATCTGAAGGGTATTGGCATTATAACTGCCATGTTTACTCCACAACCATCTGAAGGGTATCGGCATTATTACTGCCATGTTTACTCCACATCTGAAGGGTATCGTTTACTCCACAACCATCTGAAGGGTATCGTTTACTCCACAATCATCTGAAGGGTATCATTTACTCCACAACCATCTGAAGGGTATCGTTTACTCCACAACCATCTGAAGGGTATTGGCATTATTACTGCCATGTTTACTTCACAACCATCTGAAGGGTATCAGCATTATTACTGCCATGTTTACTCCACAACCATATGAAGGGTATTGGCATTATTACTGCCATGTTTACTCCACAACCATCTGAAGGGTATCGGCATTATTACTGCCATGTTTACTCCACAACCATCTGAAGGGTATCGTTTACTCCACAACCATCTGAAGGGTATCAGCATTATTACTGCCATGTTTACTCCACAACCATCTGAAGGGTATCAGCATTATTACTGCCTTGTTTACTCCACAACCATCTGAAGGGTATTGGCATTATTACTGCCATGTTTACTCCACAACCATCTGAAGGGTATCAGCATTATTACTGCCATGTTTACTCCACAACCATCTGAAGGGTATCGTTTACTCCACAACCATCTGAAGGGTATCGGCATTATTACTGCCATGTTTACTCCACAACCATCTGAAGGGTATCGTTTACTCCACAACCATCTGAAGGGTATCAGCATTATTACTGCCATGTTTACTCCACAACCATCTGAAGGGTATCGTTTACTCCACAACCATCAGAAGGGTATTGGCATTATTACTGCCATGTTTACTCCACAACCATCTGAAGGGTATCGTTTACTCCACAACCATCTGAAGGGTATCGTTTACTCCACAACCATCTGAAGGGTATCGTTTACTCCACAACCATCTGAAGGGTATCAGCATTATTACTGCCATGTTTACTCCACAACCATCTGAAGGGTATCAGCATTATAACTGCCATGTTTACTCCACAACCATCTGAAGGGTATTGGCATTATTACTGCCATGTTTACTCCACAACCATTATAAGACGCTGATCACAACAAAATTTTTACACAATTGCTTGGACAAATACAAGTATATTTTGATATTAATTTATTTTTCTATTGTGGATGTTTCAACTTGTATCTTGTCAGATAATCACAGGAACAGCAATTTTAAGACACTTTTTTTAAAGCCTGTTTTTCTAATTGGATGGCATAAGTGACCTCACAGGTTCACACTGAATCTTCTAAAAAATTAATATTTTTTTTAAAAACCTGAAAATGATTAGAATCAAAATTGTCCTAATTAAAATTGTTGACTTTTGAACAAAATAGATTCAATTTGTTCTGATTAAGTGAAAAACTTTACTTTAGAGGTAACTTTTCACATTTCTTCTCAAAAGAAACTCAAACTCTCCTCTGATTCATTAAAATAATGATCCATTAAAATAATGATCGGTAGAACCTGTATTATAGATATGAGTTACATTCTGAACTGATTGCATGCATGGTGACAATGCTTCATTAAACAAATTAGGAAATCATTTTCATATTTTTTTCTGAAACTTCAAATTTGCATGGTAAGTCTTGAACGTGCAATTATTAATTCTCATTGCTAAACTTTAAAGTTTCTCCTCCTATGTTAAAAGTCCAAACCATGTTAAACTTTACAATAGTAAACAGAGATTCTTATTTTGAATAATGATTGATTGTGTCAAAAGACATAAATACGTTTGTACATGCTATTTACTAGGTTCTTATTGAGCCTTACTATAAATCCCAGACGCCTAACATAGAAACAGTAAACTTGACTTAGGAGTCCTATATGACATTTGTCTTTCATTCCAATCAGCTGATAAAGGTACTCCCACCTGAGCTGGTTGTAATTATATATTGTCATCAATTTTAAATGCCAGGATGTTTGACAAAATCCTATAAAAGTCAGGCTGTCAAACTAAGGAAATTGGTTTTAAGTGTTTGGGAGTGGTAGATATAAATATTTGGCATGGGCTCGTGGGATCAATACAAACGATTTTAACTAAAAGCCACCAGTTTATATTTATAGGTTAAGTTTAACTATAAAACCTGGAGTTTCTTTTTAGAAAAAGTCTTTTATATTACCCAACTTACTATTTAATAAAATAAAGTACTGCTATATTTATTGTATACTCTTATTTGCTGATAGCATTTCAGTAAACAGTAACCTTAACAACGCGACCTCTTGTTTAAACCTCTTAAACCACATAGAGCAAGTGCAAGGGAAAACACTTTTCTATAAGAAAAATCTAACAAGACTGGGTAGATAGTGTTTATTGATTCTGAAAGACAAAAAAGTAACAATTGCTATGACAGAAATATTTAGAAAAAAAAAAAGTATGTTCCGTCATTTCCCTTATTTAGGTTCTTCATGAACATTTGTTTGTTTTTTGTTTATTAAGGTCTTTTTCAGTTAACTTTGGAATTATATGTTTTAATTCATAATAATTGTAAAAACATGTTCATAGAGGAATTAGTGAATATGTATGCATTGGTTAAGAAATAATTCATGGGGCTTGAATATATCGTGATTTTACCACGGGTTGGCCCTTTATGACAAATATTTTACCCCTGAGCGATAGCGAGGGGTAAAATATCGGCATAAAGGGACAACCCGTGGTAAAATCTAGATATATTCAAGCCCCCATGAATTATTTCGATTCTGATAGGACACATACGGCAATTCTTTTGGATCGAAGCGCTCTAGGTGTAGGCAAATATTTGCCGTTCCCATAAATAAACGCACTAATAAACTAGCGTAAAAGAACGGAGCAAACTGCATTAGTGACATGCTTAAACTATTTAAAATAATGTATTTAGACAGTTTTGGATGAATTTGAATGATAATTTATTTATATGTCTTATATGATGTACAATAAAGGGCTTTTGCCACATTTTAGCATCATTTGTGTATGTTTCCTTGTGATGATTTTCGGATTCACAAGCGTGTATTTTCCCGTAAAATGCTTACATTCTAACGTCATTGATCTATGACGTCGGGTATCTCATTCATAAAAAAGCATATGACGTGGGAGTACAATCGGAACAGCACTGGCAATATATTCATATTTTACCACGGGTGTGTACTCAAAGCGTTTGAAGGACGTCATGTTAGAATTCAATAATTTACTTAATATTATAATTAAAAGAAACTTGTTTCATATGACCCACCACTGTAAATAAAAAAAACTTGCTGAAATTTTGTTGATTTATTTAAGAAATTTTGGAAATATAAGGAAGAATAATTTATGTCTACATATTATAAATATCCAATGCAATACTGGAACCAATTTATTTTCCTTTCAGACAAAATTTTAGACAGGAAGATATTTATTGAAGTATATCAATGCTCTTGTTAACAAAACAAATGCTTGCAACCTTGTCGTAAATTTGATCATTCATTGTAAATTAGGTTTGAATATTTGACAAATGAAATGTCTGTTCGTTTTATTTCCGCAACAGATAATCCTGGTAATTGCACCTTTTCTTGTTATAAAGTTGTTATAAGATGGTCATTGATTGGTCAAAAGTGTATTGGTTGTAAATAAGAAATGTCATATGAACTATTGAAGCTATCAGCCTTCATCTGTAAATACAAATATTGTGTGATGATGAAGAAATTTAATATATTTTTCATCTTTTGAAATCTGGGAAGTAAACAAATGGGCCATCATGATTATATAACTTTGCTTTCATGTTTTAACACATATTATTGTCATATGATATTAGCAATGACCCCTAGCACATTCTATTCTTTTTTTGTACTGTACTTAGAATTAAACAGGATCAGATTAAAGTATAAACAGAGAATTGTTCCAAAACTATTACCAGTCTATGAAAGCCTTCTACAATTGAGGGCTTCCCACAATCAAGAATAGATTTTTAAAGAACCACTTAGAAGTCAAGTAATTAATATTTAGAACCTAACAAACTCAGCAATGTATGGTTTTATGACAGAATCAACTTTCAAGGTGATTACTATTGTTGAACATTTTTTGATACTGGACCCTATGTCACACCTTATTTCAAGCCTTGCCTTTGACCCATTTGCACTGGCTGTTGTTGGTGGAAATAATGGGGAAATAATTGTCATTAAATAATAGCTAGAATTATATCCGCCTCCAACTGACTGTTTGACCACATTCTCCAGGAAAACCACTTTGTTTAGTTGTACATTAATCAATGGTACTTTATTTTCTTTCATCATATAAAGAATTATTGAATCTTAATCAAAGAACAAAGTCCTTAATACAAAAGCTTTTATCTGTCATAGCGATAACATGATTGGAGAACATTATATATATATAGCCATAACATGATTGGAGAACATTATATATATATATATAGTGATAGAAGTAGGAAACAGATCTTCATTAAGAACTAAAGATTTAGACGGCCATTTGAGGAAAGCTGATTTAAGGCTTGTAATTGTCTTTATTGTCTGTTTATTGGGTTCTATAATGCGATTACCTCATAGCTCTCTATAGGAGTCAAATCTTAAATCAAATGATTGACATTTCTCACTATATATAGTATTGATCATGGAGTTGTTATGGATTGATTGGCATAATCTATCAGATAGTCATTAGAAAATGTTTCAATAAAAGTTCTGGTCAGATACTAATTATTACTTAATAGTATGTCATTGGAGGTTGTCCTATTAATTAGGAGTTATAAAATAGCATAATCTCTTAAAACTAGGATGATTAAAGACAACCAGGTCTTAAGAAAATCCTGAGAAAGATTAATAATAATACACCAGAAACTAAACAAATAATATATATGTTATCAATTTCCTTGTAATAAGCATTTTAATAGCCAACATTGTAAGTTTTCTTCGTTGAGTTAAGGGACTAGTGGAGTATCTCAGGCATTCATGTCTGATCCGGCAGCCTGTTCTCAGAAACTATGTGTCATCTTGGAGAGATTTAAACCAATGAGGAATATTTTTTCTATGATACATGGTTTAGATATGGTTTATTAAAATTAGAAGTTTTTATAAGACCGCAAAAATTGAAAATTTTTTGGTCGTATATTGGTATCACGTTGGCGTCGTCGTCGTTGTCCAAATACTTTGGTTTTCGCACTATAACTTTAGTTTAAGTAAATAGCAATGTATGAAATTTAAACACAAGGTTTATGACCACAAAAGGAAGGTTGGGATTGATTTTGGGAGTTTTGATCCTAACTTTAGGAATTAGGGGCCAAAAAGGGCCCAAATAAGCATTTTCTTGGTTTTCGCACTATAACTTTAGTTTAAGTAAATAGCAATGTATGAAATTTTAACACAAGGTTTATGACCACAAAAGGAAGGTTGGGATTGATTTTGGGAGTTTTGATCCTAACTTTAGGAATTAGGGGCCAAAAAGGGCCCAAATAAGCATTTTCTTGGTTTTCGCACTATAACTTTAGTTTAAGTAAATAGCAATGTATGAAATTTTAACACAAGGTTTATGACCACAAAAGGAAGGTTGGGATTGATTTTGGGAGTTTTGATCCTAACTTTAGGAATTAGGGGCCAAAAAGGGCCCAAATAAGCATTTTCTTGGTTTTCGCACTATAACTTTAGTTTAAGTAAATAGAAATCTATGAAATTTTGACACAAGGTTTATGACCACAAAAGGAAGGTTGGGATTGATTTTGGGAGTTTTGGTTCCAACAGTTTAGGAATAAGGGCCCAAAGGGTCCAAAGTTAAACTTTGTTTGATTTCATCAAAAATTGAATAATTGGGGTTCTTTGATATGCCGGATCTAAAAATGTACTTAGATTTTTGATTATTGTCCCAGTTTTCAAGTTGGTCCAAATCGGGGTCCAAAATTAAACTTTGTTTGATTTCATTAAAAATTGAGTAATTGGGGTTCTTTGATATGCCAAATTCAACTGTGTATGTAGATTCTTAATTTTTGATCCCGTTTTCAAATTGGTCTACATTAAGGTGTAAAGGGTCCAAAATTAAACTAAGTTTGATTTTAAATCAATCAATCCCAACCTTCCTTTTGTGGTCATAAACCTTGTGTTAAAATTTCATACATTGCTATTTACTTAAACTAAAGTTATAGTGCGAAAACCAAGAAAATGCTTATTTGGGCCCTTTTTGGCCCCTAATTCCTAAAGTTAGGATCAAAACTCCCAAAATCAATCCCAACCTTCCTTTTGTGGTCATAAACCTTGTGTTTAAATTTCATACATTGCTATTTACTTAAACTAAAGTTATAGTGTGAAAACCAAAAGTATTTGGACAACGACGACGACGCCAACGTGATACCAATATACGACCAAAAAATTTTCAATTTTTGCGGTCTTATAAAAACTTCTAATTTTAATAAACCATAACAAAAATTGTATTCTTGGGCTTCTTTGATATGCTGAATCTAAACATGTACTTAGATTTTTTATTTTGGGCCCAGTTTTCAAGTTGGTCCAAATCAGGATCCAAAATTATTATATTAAGTATTGTGCAATAGCAAGAAATTTTCAATTGCACAGTATTCAGCAATAGCAAGAAATCTTCAATTGCACAGTATTGTGCAATAGCAAGAAATTTTCAATTGCACAGTATTGCACATTAGCAAGAAATTCCTCAGTTGCACAGTATTGTGCAATAGCAAGTATTTTCAATTGCACAGTATTGTGCAATAGCAAGAAATATCTAATTGCACAATATTGTGCAATAGCAAGAAATTTTCAATTGGAGTTATCTTTCTTTGTCCAGAATAGTAGTTGAATCAACTTAAATCATTGTTTTATACAATATACAATGTATATTCACTTTTACTACCAACTGATAAATTAAAACAATCTTTACCATTCAGTGATGACGAGCACTTTTTTACATTTTAATATTTTATGATGTATTTAAATCAGTAGTTATTCATGCAAACTCCATTAGAAATTTGAATTGAGATCAGTTTTGGCATAAGGGAAAGGGGCATGTGAAAAAAAAATTGGGTGAGGGGGTGTTCAATTTTTCTCATTTCAGATTTCATAAATAAAAAGAAAATTTCTTCAAACATTTTTTTGAGAGAATTAATATTCAACAGCATAGTTAATTGCTCAAAGGCAAAAAAAAATTTAAGTTCATTAGACCACATTCATTCTGTGTCAGAAACCTATGCTGTGTCAACTATTTAATCACAATCCAAATTTAGAGCTGAATCCAGCTTGAATGTTGTGTCCATACTTGCCCCAACTGTTCAAGGTTCAACCTCTGCGGTCGTATAAAGCTGTGCCCTGCAGAGCATCTGGTTGAGCTTATGACCTCTGTTTAGTTTTACCTGGTTTAGTAGAATTGACAAAGTTTTTGAGCTTATGACCTCTGTTTAGTTTTACCAGGTTTAGTAGAATTGACAAAGTTTTTGAGCTCATGACCTCTGTTTAGTTGTACCAGGTTTAGTAGAATTGACTCAGTTTTTGAGCTCATGACCTCTGTTTAGTTTTACCATGTTTAGTAGAATTGACTCAGTTTTTGAGCTCATGACCTCTGTTTATTTTTACCAGGTTTAGTAGAATTGACTCAGTTTTTGAGCTCATGACCTCTGTTTAGTTTTACCTGGTTTAGTAGAATTGATTAAGTTTTTGAGCTCATGACCTCTGTTTAGTTTTACCTGGTTTAGTAGAATTGATTAAGTTTTTGAGCTCATGACCTCTGTTTAGTTTTACCTGGTTTAGTAGAATTGATTAAGTTTTTGAGCTCATGACCTCTGTTTAGTTTTACCAGGTTTAGTAGAATTGACTAAGTTTTTGAGCTCATGATCTCTGTTTAGTTTTACCAGGTTTAGTAGAATTGACTAAGTTTTTGAGCTCATGACCTCTGTTAAGTTTTACCTGGTTTAGTAGAATTGATTAAGTTTTTGAGCTCATGATCTCTGTTTAGTTTTACCAGGTTTAGTAGAATTGACTAAGTTTTTGAGCTCATGATCTATGTTTAGTTTTTACCAGGCTTAGTAGAATTGACTCAGTTTTTGAGCTCATGATCTCTGTTTAGTTTTACCAGGTTTAGTAGAATTGACTAAGTTTTTGAGCTCATGACCTCTGTTTAGTTTTACCAGGTTTAGTAGAATTGACTCAGTTTTTGAGCTCATGACCTCTGTTTAGTTGTACCAGGTTTAGTAGAATTGACTAAGTTTTTGAGCTCATGACCTCTGTTTATTTTTACCAGGTTTAGTAGAATTGACTCAGTTTTTGAGCTCATGACCTCTGTTTAGTTTTACCTGGTTTAGTAGAATTGATTAAGTTTTTGAGCTCATGACCTCTGGTTAGTTTTACCTGGTTTAGTAGAATTGATTAAGTTTTTGAGCTCATGACCTCTGTTTAGTTTTACCTGGTTTAGTAGAATTGATTAAGTTTTTGAGCTCATGACCTCTGTTTAGTTTTACCAGGTTTAGTAGAATTGACTAAGTTTTTGAGCTCATGATCTCTGTTTAGTTTTACCAGGTTTAGTAGAATTGACTAAGTTTTTGAGCTCATGACCTCTGTTTAGTTTTACCTGGTTTAGTAGAATTGATTAAGTTTTTGAGCTCATGATCTCTGTTTAGTTTTACCAGGTTTAGTAGAATTGACTACGTTTTTGAGCTCATGATCTATGTTTAGTTTTTACCAGGCTTAGTAGAATTGACTCAGTTTTTGAGCTCATGATCTCTGTTTAGTTTTACCAGGTTTAGTAGAATTGACTAAGTTTTTGAGCTCATGACCTCTGTTTAGTTTTACCAGGTTTAGTAGAATTGACAAAGTTTTTGAGCTCATGACCTCTGTTTAGTTTTTACCTGGTTTAGTAGAATTGACTAAGTTTTTGAGCTCATGATCTATGTTTAGTTTTTACCTTGGAGTTCTGTTTTTAGACACTTATTGTTTAGTCTTTATGCAGAGGTCAATTAAAAAGACAAATCTCTTCAGAAAAATTGATCCTTCAAAATTGTTTTTTTTGAATTGTGATCGATTATAAGATCTAATAGGATGTATCCACATGTTCCAAAAATATTGGTACCTGTGCTTATTATCACTAAGAAATGACCTGAAACATGGCTTTTACCTACGCCTTTTCTAGCCTTAAGGATAGAAAATTGAAGTAATATCTTTATTTTCTAACGGTTTCATCAGTGTTGTTGGGTTTCTGTCTTATAATATTGATGTATATTCCAAATCCCCTTTGAATCATTTGAAGAACCTTGCTCAAGCTATTTAAAATTAAATTAAATTTCACATGTGGCACCCAAGAATCAAAAACTGATTAAGATCAGAGATAGAATTCTCCACTTCTTAGTATTCCTCACTTGGGAATATTTGTAGGATTTATTGACCTTGACCATCTCTAGTTACTGATATGTTCATATATCTCTTAATATTTTTTCAGCATTTTATTTTTAACAATTTTTCTTAAAATGAATCTGCGTGAATCGAAAATAAAATGTGTATTTATAAAAGCAAGTAGAATACCATCCATTTAAGATAATAGATATTTTTGAAAATTAATCACAGTATGAAATAATGGTGACGTGTATAAAAGCCATTTGAACAAATATTTTCATTTAATTTTATGGTCGATTTGATTTTCTTATGTTTTATTAAAATCGTCACTACCTAATCAATCTGTTATTCACAGCCAGACTTTATTTGATCTGATTCCCAAACAGATCTGATCAATAAAATTATAGAACAAAACAAAATACCATTTGTTTATTTTAGATTAAAGTGAGAAACATTACAACACCATTCGTTACAAAAATAAGTTATCGTTGATAAAGAATAAGAATGAAGCACGATATTTCCTTGGAATCAACTTATAGGGACATATAATGAATTTACTGCAGTGTAATCAGAACTGTCTGGTCAATGTCAAAATACTTCTCAATTTTCAAGTAACAATATTTGTCAGTTAGTGAGTGTTCAAAACACAGATTTCTTTTACTTACGGTATGAAAAAGCATGAGAAATAGTAACTGAACAATTTCAACTTAAGTTTTTTTTCTAAATAAGGTCCTTTTAATTATTCAGTGTTGTGGGAAAATAGATCCTTAACTTACAATTATTCAATTGTACAAGTGATTATTCTGACTTTATAAATGCCATACCCATGTCAACAATATCTTGTTATTGGCTGAATTAAAGAAGCTAAAAAATGTAAAAAATTTAGTAATATTTGGACTCAATAATGATGCTTTCATCAATTTTTCGATTCAAATGGAATTAAGAAATAGATTAATCATTTTCAAGGGGAAATAAATTACTTCTGTCAAGAATGAGAACTGGGAAATCAAGCTCTGGGATATTTGCCTCAGCTCTTTTCCAGATTAGATTAATATTGAAGAAAATGAAATAATGTGAAAGTGCAATTTATTATTTCTTCAATTGTACAGAAGACATTCAGAATTGTGAAGCCAAGCTGCTCTTTCTGCTGTTAATGGTTGAGAATGAAGTCAAACAAACACAGGCTCTTAAGCTGTTCTTTCAGAGTCTTCAGACTTTCTACTGTTAATGGTTTGGACCAAGTTTTCTAACAACTCATGCTTTTGCTGTCTTTTCTTCTGTTAATAATTTGGAATAGACTCAAACAAACATTGGGTCTTAGGCTGTCCCTTCCTCTATGGATGGTTTGGTTTGAATCTTACAAACACGGGCTTAAACATTGTCCTTTCTTCTGTGAATAGTTTTGAATGAATTCAGGCAAACAAAGGCTTTAACACTGTCCTTTCTTTTGTGGATGGTAGAGAATGAACTAATTGCACCTCACAGTTCTTTGATGTATATGGACATGATCAAAAGCAACAAACGCAAGCAGTCACACTAAAAAAATATAAATTTTTCCATGCATAAGTCTTAAAGACAATTCATTTTATAGACAGTCCTAATAAATGTTTACATTTAGAAAAGGCAATTTCTTTGGTCTAAACACATTACAACTAAACAAATAATCTCAATTAACAAACACAAGAGAAAGGAACCAACAATAAATATGGATTAATCACATGTAGCTAGTTCTGTTACTCACGAATATTGAGTTAAAGTTCACATCCTTAAAAGCTTTTATGAAATGTAAATTTTGTGTAGACATTGTTATTGTATCAAAGAAAATGGACTGGTTTATATAGCCATGAGTTATTTATTGTGACATCTATGCCAAAACATTGATTATTCAGACACTGACAATTAGATTTAAAGTGGTAAATTTGTTCCTATTAATCACATTGCTCATTACTAAGGCTGTTCATATTCTGGTTCGAGTTTCAGTTCACGTTCCCATCATCTCACTAACAAGGGAAATATCCACGCTTTATTTATATTTGTAATGTTGTGGTCTTGACAACTTGATTTGCTACACACATTTGTATTGTAGTGCTGACAGTTTTGTTATGCAGTGAATACCTTATGTCTTTGATTAGAATCATTGCTTGTGTGATAGGTTTAAGGTTTGGTTTATGTAGTATTAATGAAAAAGAAATCTAATTGGCCTTCAATATGCTTTTAGAGTAATGGGTATTATCCATTAGACGTGTCAAGTAAATTGAATGTTTGAATATATCCTAGTAGATAGAATTTGTTCAAGGAGAAGAAGTTTCTGTAACCAGATTTGTAATATGCATGCTTGTTACTGTAATCAGGCAACTATGTTTAGATAGTATTTATTCAAGGAGGAGGAGGGTCGAAAGATACCAGAGGGACATTCAAACTCAGGAATTGAACATAAACTGACGTGTCATAATGTTTATACAACTTCCTACTTCCTAGGTCAAGTTCAAGGTCAAAAATTTTGGTTTCAGTTGACATATGTTAAGATGGTGTTTGCTCTTTATCTTTAACAGTTATGATTTCAAAGTGTATACTTGACATGTAAATGAACCAACACTAGAGGCTGTGACATAATGTATGTAGGACTTCCTAGGTCAAAGGTCAAGGTAAACAAACTTTGGTTTCACAGATTCCCCTATACCTTCTATTTTATTTTCAGCCATATCTGCTTGTATAATGTGTATCAGTTGTAAGTCTGCGACTCCTTAAAATTGGCATAAAAAAAATCTATTTTTACTGGTACAGATTATTCTGAAGAAGATGATAGAAAAAGTACCAATAAAGATTCCATTTTTGTTTTAAATTGAAATAGCCTGGTACATATTAATGGGTACTATCTTTAGATGTTTTGACAGTTAATGAGTAGATATCTACATAAATGTGGAAATGTCTTTAATAGAGAATTAATTCAATAAACCATTCCCTGAATCTGAATAACGTGTTTTGTCATCAGCTTTATTCCTCTTGATGTCAAATTATCCAAGCAGTGGAAACCATTCACAACAAACTCTAACTTCATTTGGCAGTTTTCTGCTACACTTCCTCTGAATTATTGTTTCAGGGAGATTGTCTAAGTCATGTTATTATATTTGTATTAACAAGAAAGCAGAAAAGATAAACAGGTCCAAAACAATTTTAATCTCATAATAACTTATCAGTGAAGACTAAATTGACTTGAAAAGAATAATGAATCTTCTACATAGGACTTTAATGTATATATACCCTCTGATGTGTATATAATATTTGGGAAGCCCTATAGGGAATAATTATTTTCTATATTAAAATTTTATCAAAAATGGTGACAGTATAAATTTTGATAGCAGTTCCTGAAATGGCAATATTTTATATTTAATTTTCCTACATTGTTCCATAACAAATGCTTGCAATTATTAATAACTATACAATATCCGGATTTTTCTTATTTCTTTCAACATTAATATGTTCAGCCAGTCGTGCTACGATCAGTAATTATCAAAGAGAATTTTGTTATCAGTTATTAATTTATATGAAAAATCATTCTATAGAGGTTAGCTGACCCTTACTGACCCTGATTTAGGGGTCTTCTTGTTTAATTGAATATTCCTTTCCTGGTGATTGTAAAAGGAAAATAATTATCTTGGGAATCAGATGAATCCTTGGCTATTCTGCCTCTGTCATCTGTATGAAAACAGAAATTTTGTGTACATTTGTTAATCTTAAGTCAATTGAAAAAAAAACCTATTGACCTATTGATTAATGTCAGTAAAATGACCTTGACAGAAGGGAACTTTTATATAAACATCCATTTTCAGGTTTACTTTCAAAATTTCAGTTCAAATTATTCTCTCTATGCCGTGAACCAAACTTATGTCATCCTGATGAATGACAAAGGAAAACAATGGTGAAATCATAAACAGAATACACCTTCTATATTATACCATGTATAACAAGTTATTTGTCTTAATTTAATAATAAGAATCCAAAGCCTATATAAACAATTCATTAATAGAAATGGGATTCTGTTTACAATGAAAAGTGATTTAAAAAGCCCCAGTTACTGTTTACCACATTTGATTAAAGAAGACTGAAGTTTGAATCAAATAATAATTGCAAAATATGAGGTTGAACTTCTGGGATGAGGTCAACGTTTGTTAATGCAACTTATACACATATATCATAAGTCAAACATAGTTTATGTCAAAACCTAATATTAATGTTTTATTAATAAATAATTAATAATATTGGTTAAAATGTATTGATTTTGTATGTACTTGGATTCCTCTGAAGATCGTAGTGATGATAAGGGAATATCAAATGTACAAATATCTGTAGACATTCATAAAACACAGTGTATATATAATCCTTCATCTGTCAATGACATTTTATATCCTTTATAAAACAGATACCACATTTATCAGGAAAGAAACTGAGGGTGGAAAGGGGATACAATATTTGGCATGAAGGTGTATATGCTTAAGACTATGTGTCACATACAATCATGACCTTCATTTCACCTTGATCTTTTGACCTCAAGGTGGAAATAAATATTTTTTTTACATTTTTTCTGTCTCCAGCGTATCACTTTATTTATCCTTTGATATAGGCTTTTTATATTTTTCACATGGATGCAGTAACTCAAGACTTTGTGTTACATACCGCTGAAGATAAATTTTGACCTTAAAGGAGGATTATGACATCTACCCAAATTTTTGGATGTGTGTATGATACTTTTGGTGAGGGTAAATGAGATTTATTAATAAGTTGTAATTGGCTCTGACCTAGCTTTCAATAACTATGAGAACTATTATTTCAGAGCTTTCTGTCAATTGTTTTTATGTTACTTTTTTTTTCTTTCTTTTTTATCTTAGAATTTTTCTTAGAATTGGAAGTTGTATATTTGAAATGGTGATTAGAATAGAAAAGTTACAAGTAATGTAGCACTTTGTGAAGGGAAATCTAATTTGTTCTATTATTTAAACACTTTACAAAATTCTAAGAGCATTTATTGATTTGTAATAGTTAAAGTTATTTGGTGATATTTGTATTCTTGGGTTAAGATAGTGTAAATAAATCTATTCACAGTGGGTTTGACATTTGACAGCAATCTTGGTCTGCTTAAAATTTGATCGCCAATATTGACGTACCCTGTAATTGAGTTCATGATGCCATGCAATTAATGTGCACAAATAATTCTTAGAAGTGCAATGAATTCTAAATGAGCAGTAATGAAGGAAATATCAGAGACAATTCTTTTGTTGACATTTTAGTGTAAAAGTACTTTTACATCTTTTCCTCTACAATTGTATTACATTTGTAGTTAGGAAAATCTGTTGGGCATCTTCAGAGAATGATTTCATCCATTTACATGTAAATAGAATTAACAGCTGAGTATCTAAGGTGTGTTTTGTTATCAGTAGATCTGTCACTTGTAGGGTATATGTAAATAGAATTACAGTGCTTATCCAGTGACCTTTGGGGTATCACAATAGCAATGGCCAAAACAGTTTACCAAATTGCAGTTAGATTTCTTCTCCAACTAACTGATCAACTGGTAAAATGTTTTAGCAGATTGCTCAAGTGAAATGTTGTCAGTATGAAGTGAGTGCTGTGAAATCAAAAGTAATACTTACCATCCAGATCCAGTTAGGGAGCTACCATTTGATTTTTATGGGGGGGCTAGGATGAAATTTGAAAAAAATAGGCAGGACAGGAGTTTTGAGTAAAAAAAAAGGCAGGATGTGACACTTGCAAAAAAAAAAAAGTCAGGACGACAATTTAGGTAAAAAAAAGTCAGGATAAACTAAAAAAAAAAAGGCAGGACCAATTAGAGTGAAAAATAAAAAGGCAGGACAGAGATTACAGCTAAAAAAAAATGCAGGACAAAATTTTTCATCCTAGCCCCCCCATAAAAATCAAATGGTAGCTCCCTTAGTTGATATCTTTGTCATTTGTTTCAAACACAAAAATGACTTACTATAGTATGAGTCACTGAATAAGAAGGTCTAATTTTGACATGGAAGCTTCTATCATAAATAGATTTTATAAATAAATAGTTCAAACCCTTGTTTTGTAGATGTATATTTTATAGCTTTGTCTTCTAAGACAAAGTTATTGTGTAATTATAATTCGTATAATATTTTCTATACAAATTACTGATCTGCTGGCATTAAAGGGAAATAATTTTTTTTTTTAGTTATTGTACACTAAACAATTAATCAATGATACCTGGCTTCTGATTTTGCCTACAATTTTTTTCAAAATTTTAATCATCTTAAAAATAAATTCCATTGTTTCTTTTCAAAACAGAGGATAAAAGTTTAATAATAATTAAAGTAATGTTACAAATAAATTAAATGAGGAAAGTTGATATTTGTCAGACAAAAATTGTGACAACATTTTGCTGATTTTCAGTTATGTAAATTATTTCCCTTTAATGGTAGCAGATAAGTAATTGCTTTAGAAAAAAAATTTCAAATTACTATTATGCACTAATCTGTTGTTGGAAAACGGAGCTATAAATTATAGACTTACACAACAATGTTTTCAACTATTTATTTATAAAATCTATTTATGATAGAAGTTTCCATGTCAAAATTAGACCTTCTTATTCAGTGACTCATACTATAGTAAGTCATTTTTGTGTTTGAAACAAATGACAAAGATATCAACTAACTGGATCTGGATGGTAAGTATTACTTTTGATTTTACAGCACTCACTTCATACTAACTACATTTCACTTGAGCAATCTGCATAAATATTTTACCAGTTGATCAGTTAGTTGGAAAAGAAATCTAACTGCAATTTGGTAAACTGTTTTGGCCATTGCTATTGTGATACCCCAAAGGTCACTGGATAAGCACAGTAACAGCTCAGTATCTAAGGTGTGTTTTGTTATCAGTAGATCTGTCACTTGTAGGGTATATGCTGACAAGACAGTATTTGTTTGTTTTACTTTCCTAACATGAAATTAACTGATATTTTGTTGGTTAATTCCATGTTATTCCTAAGTCAAGCCTTTGTCTTATAAGGAGGAGAAAGGAATGCTACATATTATGTTATAAGCTTCAACATCAGCACATAAACATACGTTCTTCTGTACAGATCAAAGAATAGCCTAATAAGACAACAACTCAGTTCTGTACTTTTGAAACTAAACTGCTAATGTGGTTTACTGAAAAATTTTTATTCTTTTTGTTTTAATTATAGATTTTTGTCCAGCATTGAAAGCTGTTTATTGTGTGTTGAGTGAAACATAATAGTTTTGTTGTCTCAAATTGTATACTGGCGTCTTGGTATCTCATTTGGTTTTATTGTGTTGTTGTCTTGCTGTCTCATTGACTTTTTAAAAACAGCTCCCAATATTTGACTTTGAAATCCTGAGAAAATATGAATGCAACTATGACTTAAGAAACATGATCAAAACAACAATCAGTGCTCAATGGTGAAATATAGCACTATTTACTGTACAAAGAACCTTTTATAGGAATTAACTCATTGCATATGTTAATAAAAACAAATACAATTTTCTGTCTTTAGTGAGAGCATGGGGGATAGAGATTTTAATGAGAATAAGATTACCATAGTTTCATTGTGTTACTTCAGTAATTTTCAATTATTTTTTTTTTCTACTTTCAGCAAACCCATTCAGTTTCCAGACCACATTACATAAAAATGGCAGTATAGTTTTTGGTTATAGACAAGTAAGTTCTGTCACTACAATACAACACAATCATAAGATACACTGTAACCCATTGGGAATCTGTGTATATAAAATACTAGTGGCTTTTAGATGTACAACATTCACTAGGTCTTTCATGGCATGAAATTATAGCTTTAAAAAATTGTGAGAATAGGACCATAAGGAATAGTCATCATAGTAAATTACGATTTTTACAATATGACATTGTCCATTCCTCTCTGACAGCTGATTCAAAAGGCAACAAGAACTTATGTGTAGAAATTATTTCTCAATCTTAGAAAAGGTTGCTTCTCAGGGTTGCTTCTATAAACTGACAGATTTATATCTATGCTAATAATGAAAGGGTCAGATGTGCATAAGAACATTTTATCTTTTTAATAGTAAAAAAAAGAATAAACTGTTTATAATATCATAATACATGTAACTGCAGCTTTAAAATGTATAAAATTGATTAAATGGTCAGTATTTAATCTTTAACTTTAAGTTCAAGACAATTGTAATTGCAACTTGTCATTTTAAATAGCATAAAATGGACAAAAGGTCATTTTCTTGGTCATTTATTGAAAATCAATATTATAATTACAGTTTAACTATTCAAAAGCTTTTTCATCAAGGCATAGCTATCATCGATCTACATGTAGCTTGAAGCATATTATACTTTCATCAATTAAAAAATGTTTGTACTAAATATACACTTGGGTTATTTGAATTATAAGATACTTACTCAGAAAATGTGAGTTCAAAAGGACAATATGTTATAGATTAATTGTATACCACAATGGTCATAAATAAAAGCTACATTACTTATACATTTTTATTTGGATATTACTTTTTTAAATGATTGTAATTTATTTTACATTATAAAGTACATACAGTTGAAATCATATGAAGCATTGTTACCGTATTAACAATGTGATTTTATTTTTTCTGATTCTAAGTATAAAGTATTATTTAGACCTGATAATTGACATATAAGAGATTAGGACTTCATCACCAGGAATAAAACATCTTTTTCGTGAATATTTTATAAAATATAGCATTAAAGTTAAAAGCCTGCTGTTCAAATATTCATATACTTTTACCAGCTCTTTTTTAAGAATCAAAATTTACAATTCTAATGCATTCTGAATGAAAATTTTCATTCTCTTGTGTGTTGTACATATCCATTACTATTCTATTGGTCCATTTAGTAACATTCCAGATTACACTTATGAATTGTCATACAATTAATCCGAACATACTCATAAAATATGAATTAATATAATATAATATGTCAGCTGCAGATAAAAATATATCAAAGGATGCATTAATATTATCAAGTTTCTATTGCCTTACTTGTAATGAATAAAATCCTGTATGTCAGAATGTCAGAACTTTCTGAAAATGTTTCACCGATACAAAATATAAAAAAGAAGATATGGCATGATTGCCAATAAGACAACTTTCTATGAGAGATCAAATGACACAGAAATTAACAGTTATAGGCCACCGTCAACAATGAGCAAAGCCCATAGCGCATGGTAATCTTTAAAAGGCCCAGAAATCACAAATGTAAAACAATTCAAAGGAGAAAAATAACAGCCTAATTAATGTACACAAAAAAATCAACAAAAACAAATATGTAAAACAGCTGCAAACTACAACCACTGATTAACAGGCTTCTGACTTAGGACAGGCACCTACATACAGAATGTGGTGGGGTTAAACAAAAGAATTTATTTCAGTTTTAAATAGTAGAGACTGGATCCTTTGGCATCTATATAAAAAGTTATCAAAAGTTCTAAAGTTTTTTTTAAACTTTATCCCATTCTGATTTGATGTTTTACTTTAATTGTAGTTAGAAAACCCATTTACACACCATATATGTTTGTTACTTAATTAAGTTGTTTAGACATCTTATCAAAAACAGCTACTATGTTGTATTAATTGTTTATTTAGCAACAAAATGTTTGGTATTGATTGTTGTCTGCTTAGTGTGGAAAAAACTAATTAAAAATATGAAAAATTTGGTTCATTCAAATCCCAAGAGTCCTTTTAAAGAACAGCTTAATTCATATATTCTACTTAAACCTTCAATTAGGGTGTTGTAATCTTAGTTTTAGTACAATATACATGATTGTAATTGTTTTATCAATCTGTCAAAGTGTTTAGTTTAAGCAACATCACATTACATCCTGTGTGTGTTTGTTGAACTTAGTCAGAAGTTCCTTTAGCAAAGGGATGAATATCATTATTTGGATAATTGCAAAATGATGACCTAGATAAATTTGATAAATGATTTAATTGATATATTTGTGTAGGTAGGATCGACTTATGTACATAAAGATACAGAGGGATGTTTGAAAATATCAACTGGACTCATTGTCCTTGTCAGATCAATGATGCAGGGAACCAGGGTGTGCATAAAGCATTTAAATGACGTCAAGATTCAACAGAAAGTTTTAAAAAAATCTAATTAAACTAATATTTATCAAAAGTATAACACAATGTTAAAACATGATTAATTTGCAAACAAATTGTATCTTAAATTATGGCAGTATTTTTAAAATCTTTTGAAACTATACATGACATTTTTCATTGCAGGTACCACTAAATGTAACAGAAATAATAACAACCAATCACCCAGTAAAGATAGGTGTATCAGATGCATTCTATGTTGATGCTACTGTTAGTGGTTAGTACTCAACCTTTTATATTCTCTCTCTCTTATACTTCACTTCACTTCTTTTTTCTTTTTATGATATTTCTGTTTTAACCATTTTCTATTCCTTTTATGATATTTCTGTTTAACTATTTCCTTTTCTTTTCTGTTTCATTTGTTTTATTAAGAATCTGGTTATGATTTATTTTTCATATGCATATTCTTGGCCATTCAAAACATTACAGTGGTTCAGTTTAGATTGGTGCTGTGTTTAATTTTTGTGACAATTTGTTTTAGGTCAAAGATCTAGAAAAGGTTTGTTTTCCAGTAAAGACAACAATAAAACTTTATACACTAGCAGTCACATGAGAAATATATATCTACTGCTGTTATATAAACATATGTTAGGAGGTTGCGGTTTATGGAAGGGTGTATGTTTATGCAAATGTGAAATGTCAAAAATAAAACTTTGCTATAATTATGTTCAAGTTTTGTTCTTATGTTTCATTAATTTGAATAGATAATTGAATGAAAATGCATAGTGTTTTTCTGTATAATCAACAGTTGAAAAGAATGAAACGGAATATAAATATTCTGAGTTAGAAGGTAAATTACAGAGCATCATGGAATTGTCCAGCATCATGAGAATTCTCCAGAATGTTAATTAAACAAGCTTGTTATTTTGATACAAAGACAAACATTTTGCAACATTTTTTGTGCATCATGTCCTATATATTATGTTTTAATTGCATGAAAAAATAATCCTTAACATTTAAAGGAATTTGTACGGTAAATGGATAAAAACTTTGTTATTCCTAATAGCTTATTGTCTCTGTAAAATTGATTAAAAAACTTATAAAGTACTGTTCCAAGGAAAACCCCAATTATGTCCTTGAGGAAGGGGGACAGTTAAGGAGTTCTAGTTGTTTATCTGTATAATATAAAGTACTGTTCCAAGGAAAACCCCAATATATATGTCCTTGAGGAAGGGGCACAGTTAGGGAGTTATAGTTCTATATATGTATAAAGTACTGTTATTATTATACAATACAATATTTATATAGCGCATTATATAATTTGAAAAATTACCCTAAGCGCTTAACATGAATAAACAAAAAATAAGATACATAAGGTAAAAGCAAAATATACAATCACATAAATACAATTTCTGAGCAGTGGCGTGTAAAATGAAAACATTGATTGTCGGTTAAATAGAATAATATAAAAGAATGTACAACTCACACAAAAAATATCAAAAATTTAAAATTAATCAAAATGAAAGAAAAGTAAAAAGTTTCAAAAAAATAAAAATGAGTTAAGAAAAATTTTAAATTTCCTCTGTATAAATTTAAAATAATGATTATCATTAAACCACAGTGACTCAAGTATTAAAAATTATTAAGTAAAAGTTCACAATACAATCAACTGGTAAAACAAATTGTTCATAAATTTCAAAATTTACAAAAAATCAATGAAAGCACTTCGGAAAAAATATGTCTTAAGATTCTTTTTAAAAACGTCAAGAGATTGTTCATTTCGTAAGGATGAAGGTAAGCTGTTCCAAAGAGTTGGTGCGGCAATATCGAACCGTCGTTCACCATAGCGTTTTGTCCTAACATCGTTTGGTAGTCGTAACAGCATGCTTTTCTCCGATCGCAAGGCTCTACCAGGTTTGTAATGTTCAACTAATTCCTGTAGGTATGATGGTGCTTTGCCATGAATTGCTTTAAAAATGTACAGCAGGAGTTTGTACTGACAACGAAAATGAACCAGTAACCAGTGCAATGAAATGAGAACAGGTGTTATTGAATCGTATTTTCTCTTGCGCGTTATTAGCCGTGCTGCTGTATTTTGCACACGCTGTAGTTTTGTTATTACACAGCTATTTGTTCCGTATAACAGCGCATTTCCATAATCTAGTCGTGATGTAACGAGTGAGCACACGAGAGTCTTACATGCCTCATCTGTAATCAGGGATCTAATGCGACCAATATTTCGTATCTGATGAAAACAAGGAAAACCCCAATATATCTGTCCTTGAGGAAGGGGCACAGTTAGGGAGTTATAGTTGTATATCTGTATAAAGTACTGTTCCAAGGAAAACCCATATATATATGTCCTTGAGGAAGGGGGACAGTTAGGGAGTTCTAGTTGTTTATCTGTATAAAGTACTGTTCCAAGGAAAACCCATATATATATGTCCTTGAGGAAGGGGCACAGTTAGGGAGTTATAGTTGTATATCTGTATAAAGTACTGTTCCAAGGAAAACCCCAATATATGTCCTTGAGGAAGGGGCACAGTTAGGGAGTTATAGTTGTATATCTGCAAACACATGAGAATCTGTCAACCAATGATTTAACATTTTTAGTATTTGATTACTGATGACAAAATGAAGGTCAGATACACATTGATGCCATTCAGGAATTATGGGCCTTTATTGATTGGAAAATGGAACTTCATGTAGAGTCTGTGTAGTAACTTAATAACTCTTAATCCAATCCTTTTCAAATTTCAGTAATGTGTTGCAATTGTTTCTCACGAAAAAATTGAGGTCAATATTGGTTTTTGACTATTTTCACTTTTGCTATCCAGGAGTTATAACCATTGATTACGTTAACAATGGCACTAATGAATTGAACAAAATCCATGTTTACTAACATTTTGAAAGCCACTTGTTTTTCAATAATTAAGTTCTTTGCTTACAACATAACTAAGTGATATTATTATTTAAAGAAACACATTCTGTTTTAAAATAAAAAAAACACAAATTAGCTCTTAAATTTTTTTTAATCCTGTAAAACAACTATTGTGGTAATGCAAGGTTTCACTCATATACATATAGATCAGCATATTCAATAAAAATGTTTCAAGTTGTCAATAAGACAACTATCCACAATGGAACAAAGAATGAGTATGTAAACAATTATAGATCTCTGTCAGCCTTCAAAGATGAGCAAAACCCATACTATATGACAAGGTGCTAAGGACCGTGTGCATATTGTACCATTTTTAAACTCCATAAAAGTGTGCTTTTCAATATTTTTTTGAAGATAAACATAAAATGTAGTGTAATAAATGGGAACAATTTTTTTTAATTAACTTATTTTATATGATTCAAATAAAAAAGATAAAAATTCTCCTAAACCATGTGATATTTCTTTTATTTTATGAATACTTGGTCGCTTATGTGCATGAATTATTGATGGCTTAGTAGTTTGCATGAACAAAGAATGGGACAATGCTTATGAACTGTTTGCATGATTTGTAGAGGCTGAATTATTTAGTGCCTACTTCCATTGTATATTTTCTATTCTAATAAATTCCTTATATAATTCTATGTATGAAGTTATGCTTATCAAGTTTCATTTTATTTATCTGCTCTTTGACAAAGGGAGACAACTGTTTTAGTAGGATTTCTTCTTCTTCAAATGTAAATGTTCTAACTCTGCAAGTTTAGTCTATATTGCATTCACCTTCTTTTACTAACATCTGTTCTTGTTTGTTGAACAGTTAAAAAAACAAACTTCTGAGTTACTACCTAACAGAATGACTTTATAAGAAATTTGACAGTTGTGACCACTATTCCTATCTTCTAGCACCTACTTCCTGTTAGATTATTCTTTGAATTTTTTGATACAACCATACTGGATCTATAGGATCACTCCTTGGTTTTAAGATTGTGCAGAATTCTGATTTGAAGACGTATGAAACTTATAATGTGTTTTAGAGAGTTAAAATACTTCGTACATAAGCAGTTGTAATATTGTGGTCACTTTTTAGCTCACCTGTCCCGAAGGGACAAGTGAGCTTATGCCATCACTTGGCCTCCGTCGTCGTCCGTCGTCTGTCGTCTGTCGTCGTCGTAAACTATTTCAAGAATCTTCTCCTCTGAAACTACTGGGCCAAATACTTTCAAAGTTTAACTGAATGTTCCTTAGGGTATCTAATTTATAAATTGTATCCGAAGTTTTGATCTATCAACAAACATGGTCGCCATTGCTAAAAATAGAACATAGGGGCCAAATGCAGTTTTTGGCTTATAACTCAAAAACCAAAGCATTTAGAGCAAATCTGACGGGGGTAATATTGTTTATCAGGTCAAGATCTATCTGCCCTGAAATTTTCAGATGAATCAGACAACCCGTTGTTGGGTTGCTGCCCCTGAATTGGTAATTTTAAGGAAATTTTGCTGTTTTTGGTTATTATCTTGAATATTATTATAGATAGAGATAAACTGTAAACAGCAATAATGTTCAGCAAAGTAAGATTTACAAATAAGTCAACATGACGGAAATGGTCAGTTGACCCCTTTAGGAGTTATTGCCCTTTATAGTCAATTTTTAACCATTTTTCGTAAATCTTAGTAATCTTTTACAAAAATCTTCTCCTCTGAAACTACTGGGCCAAATACTTCCAAACTTTAATTGAATGTTCCTTAGGGTATCTAGTTTGTAAATTGTATCCGAAGTTATGATCTATCAACAAACATGGTCGCCATTGCTAAAAATAGAACATAGGGGTCAAATGCAGTTTTTGGCTTATAACTCAAAAACCAAAGCATTTAGAGCAAATCTGACATGGGGTAATATTGTTTATCAGGTCAAGATCTATCTGCCCTGAAATTTTCAGATGAATCAGACAACCTGTTGTTGGGTTGCTGCCCCTGAATTGGTAATTTTAAGGAAATTTTGCTGTTTTTGGTTATTATCTTGAATATTATTATAGATAGAGATAAACTGTAAACAGCAATAATGTTCAGCAAAGTAAGATTTACAAATAAGTCAACATGACGGAAATGGTCAGTTGACCCCTTTAGGAGTTATTGCCCTTTATAGTCAATTTTAACCATTTTTCGTAAATCTTAGTAATCTTTTACAAAAATCTTCTCCTCTGAAACTACTGGGCCAAATACTTCCAAACTTTAACTGAATGTTCCTTAGGGTATCTAGTTTGTAAATTGTATCCGAAGTTATGATCTATCAACAAACATGGTCGCCATTGCTAAAAATAGAACATAGGGGTCAAATGAAGTTTTTGGCTTATAACTAAAAAACCAAAGCATTTAGAGCAAATCTGACGTTGGGTAATATTGTTTATCAGGTCAAGATCTATCTGCCCTGAAATTTTCAGATGAATCAGACAACATGTTGTTGGGTTGCTGCCCCTGAATTGATAATTTTAAGGAAATTTTGCTGTTTTTGTTTATTATCTTGAATATAATTTTATATAGAAATAAACTGTAAACAGCAATAATGTTCAGCAAAGTAAGATCTTCAATTAAGTCAAATTGACCAAAATTGTCAATTGACCACTTAAGGAGTTATTGCCCTTTAAAGACTTTTTTCACAATTTGTTCATCATGTTGACTTACTTTAAAAAATCTTTTCCTTTGAAACTGCTGTATCAATTTCAGCCAAACTTAGGCTAAATGAGTTTCAGAGTATCTAGTATAAATTTTATATTTTATTTCCTTGTATGTCAAGAAACATAGCTCCTATGGCTAAAATAGAACATAGGAGAAAATGATTATTTTTTTTTTGGCTTTTGAAGAAAATAGGACGATCCAAAAAACATTTAAATAAATTGAAAAGCCAAAATAATCATTGATGAGAGATTTAACCAAAAGAATCAAGGTGAGCGATTCAGGCTCTTGAGAGCCTCTTGTTTAATCTGTCAGACACCTCTTTTTTATTTGCCAATATGTTGAATAAAATTAATATTTTTGTCACACTTTTCATTTGTACTATTGTAAAGCATTAATCAGTATTTTGTGACCTCCTTGAAGTGATCGAGTTTTAAATTGTGAGAACCTTTAAATCTGTTAGACATCTACTTTCTATTTGCCGATACTGTGAATACCAATAATTTGAAACAAATTTAAAATTTCGATCACCCTTTTCTAAAGAACTACTGAGCAGAATATTTTATCTTCATGTTTTGTCAGCAGCTTAGTAGTGGTAAGCTGTAACATGTCATGCATGTGTGCCTTTTTAAATCTATCTGGCATCCTGTTTTCCTATACTTTGAATTCTGAGTGGGGTATGCTTAGCATGTAAACACATACATTATAGTTTGCCAAGATGGTACCTCTTTAGTACTAGAATGTGTTTGTTTGGCCTTTTCTTAACTGGAGTGACTTCTGGAGAAAGAGGTGAGACATAAATTTTCGTCCACTAAAACAGACCCACCAAATGTGGATTCCATGAAAATTTATCCTTTTACTTGGAGGGTTATCACGTTATATAAGATTTAAAGAACAAATATGTTGAGATTCATCACAAGGAACAATGAAAAGCTTTACAATAAAAGATAGCATTGCTGAAAAACATTATTACAATCTGATAAGATACTATATTGATATGAATATATGATGAATATAAGACTTTTCTGTGTCATATAACATTTGTTTGTCTTGCTTTTGCCAAGAGGTTGGCCATATAGATTGTAGTTCACCTATTTATTTGGTTGAATATCTAGATTTGGTACATTTTAGCAAAAAAGTCTTTTTTTACTAACTTAAGGTTGAATGATATTTCTTCCTTTACCATGTTTTGTATAGTTAAAAGCTAATAATCAATATTTGGATCACAGTGACCTATATTTCATGCTTTTGTGACTTCTGTTTAGTTTGATGTTTACAGCCACTGTGTACTTGTAAGGTTTAAGTTTTTCAATACAACTTGTATCATTTCTTAATTACATTTCATGCTTGAGTTACTTTTGAAGATTTTAACTTTGGTTCATTTCTGAGAATTTGGATTAATTTATCTGTTGACTAGTGTTGACCACTATAGTCTAAGCTGTAATGCTACTATGGTGAACGTTGCCAATATAACTTATTGTTAACTGTCTTATCTTCTGTTTTGCTCTTACTCTCAGTGGTTAAGCAGTATCTCCCATTAGGATATTCATTATAGGTTATATATAATAACTTAATATTATTTTGTATTTGTCTAAGATATTTGTAATTATTTTCCAGGTATAACACGGAGAACTATTTATGAATACCACAGAGTAGAAGTGAATTTGACCCTAATTGAGGAAAATACAGTTGTTCTACTAGAGCCTTTATTAAGTAAGTGTAAAATAATTCATTGTGGTACAATCTAGATAAAGTGTTTTGTTGAAATAACTTTTATATGGTCTTTTCATACCAAGCACAAAACATTGCTGTTGGTTATGAAAAACATCACATACACCTATATAACTAATAGTTACCCTGTGACAGATAAAAACTTGAAAAAAATCCATTCTTATAAATGTCTTCTTTGCAACTAAAGGAAGAGACCCATTTCACTGAACCACAACTCTTCTGAAACCATACACAGTCAGATATATTTTTTATATAATATAACATATAAATGAAGTGAATTGTACTTCCTAAATTTGTCATGGAAACAATCTTTTTTCCACAGAAAATTCTGAAAAAAGACAGAATTGTACCGGGATTTCACTGGCATCTTCTAGTAATTCTAAAAATGATTATTTCAATTCAGATCACATTGTTAAAATATATTGCATCTGTGAATATAAAAACAGCCTTGTATGTAGTAATGTTACTCTCTTTTATTTCTACTTTAAGCATGTAACGTAGCGAGTGATTGTGAGGAGTGTATACAACAGAATGCTAACTTTGAATGTAAATGGTGCTCTGCCATTAGTCGTTGTTCTGATGGTATAGACTGGCACAGACAAGAATGGATGAAAGCTGGCTGCACATCTTTAGTAAGTATCAAATACTCCCAACCATTGCCATTAGTGCAAGTTGTATTTTTTTTTTAAATATAAATGACTACTTGTTAACCTTATAAAGCTAAACTATTATCATTCTAACAGAAGATTAGATTCCTATGTACATCCCTAAAGAGGTATTTCAATCAGTTGATAATTGATTATAGTTTAATTTCCAGGACATATTTTTGTTAATTCTGCATGTGATAAGTGAGGAGCATGTGATGAATAAGGAGCATGTGGTTAGGGAGTGTATCCTCTTTGATAAGTGATAGCATTGTTAGTGAAGGCAGTTACTCATATTTTATAGTTAGAAATATAACAGTGAAATATAAGGATAAACAATGTTAGAAATATAACAGTGAAATATAAGGATAAATAATGTTGGTTTACTGTGGATTCATGTATTTTCATGGGTACACCATTTTTGTGGATTGAGGAAAGCTCTTGTTTTTGTGGATATTATATTTCATGGTTTTGACAATCATTGCAAACAAAGCCTACATTAATTTTTCATTCAATGAACATTGAATTTGTGGTTAACCTGTACCCTTGAACATGTTGAAACGAATAAAAATTGGTACCCAACCAACAATAATGAATCCACAGTGATATGGTTTAGAAACTATAGAAACTATTTATAATGGTTTTTTTTATGAGGAAAAAAATTAAACATGTCAAAAAATAAATTGATGGAAAGTTTTCCTTATTTATTACAGACATCTTGTACAATGAACAAAAATTCTTACTAAACACAAATATTTATAAACAAAAATTGTTTTCTTTATTGAAAATAAGATGACTGTTTTCTGCAGTATTGACTATTGATATAAATGGCTGTCTTCACTAACTATCACATTTTCAATTTAGCTGCATTAAGAATGTTTAAAGCTTTGTTGATACAGTGGAGTTTGTTTCAAAGAACTGCATTACTACTACTAGATGTAATATTCTAAGAAATCCTTGACAAATAATGATATTCAGACAGAAAATGTCCTTTAACTTGATTTCAAGTAATGATTTTTTTACAGCTGAAATTTCTCATATTTTTCAGTTTGTTTTGAGCTTAAACATTTTTACAATTACATCAAATTTGTTCAGTCTTAGAAATCATTTTTCTCCTCAGAAATTGAAATGCAACAACTGTTAACTTTTTCTATTTTAAATGAAGATAATTTTCCTGAGACGGTTTTTAATACTACTTACTAATTGGCAGTTCTTGGAAATTTACTTCATTATTTTGTGTGGTAGTTGATTAATATCCTTTATTCATATTTTATGTTCTTGATATATGTTGTGACAAAGTTGATTTTCTTTAGGCACATGACACTGTCAGTCGCTGTAATGAAACTTATACTACCACAAAGAAACCTACTGCTACAACCTGTGACCCAATGGTAAAATAGTAGCAAGCTATGCATCATCTAGCTGTGTGTATAACACTCTATCTCTCACTATTGACCCTTATTGTACTGCAGTAGCTAATCTTAAGTTAATTGTATGCACCACTTGAAGTCTCTATCTGATTCTGGTAGTAGCAGGTGCTTGTCCTTATGTTTTTTCTGTTCCTCTGCTTTTATGCCCTGACCAGTACCAGTATATTTGTTCTCTCTCTTGTGTGATGTATTTAAGTCTATACACAAGTCATCTTAGCTAATTTACACAGACTTAAATTGATTGATTGATTGTTTAATTCCACAGTACTATTGTGCTATTGCGATCAGTTTTTGTTGGTGGAGGAAGCAGGATTCCATAACCTTTGGTAGGAAAGCTGACAATCCTTGTCAATCACGGTTGGGGTCGAGAACTCTTGTCTATTTTATATATCAGTATGTGGTTTCAACATATAGTTAATTTGTATTAAAACCATGGATACTGAAAGTATAGTTCTACAGAAAGATTTATTTTTGGTTTGCATAGCATTTATCAATGACAAAACAAGCTTTATCTTTTTGACACTTGTTAAATGAGCAAACAATTTTGTCTGAAAACCTAAAAGTTATTTAATATTATCAGACAGTTTATATTCAAAAATTGCATTTCAGACCCCTAAGGAGTAGTTAATATTCTAAGGTTTCTTAACAATGGCATTACTTAACATCAACCTTTCATCAAATATCCTCCTCTGACTGAAAACTCATTAATCCAAACATCCTAACAGATGATTGCAGCCTTATTATACCTCACCTTCCATTTATATACATATATAAAATACTGATTTGTGTCCACACTTTGCTTACAAGGACAACACTTGGTTCTATTTTCTGTTCTGGTAATCATTACATCAGCCAAGGATTTTTTTGCCTAAATTTTTAATTTAATTCTGAAAAGTCTTCAAAACAGAGAGTAGAAACAAGCTTTGTCAGATCATTGTAAGCAAGGCATAAACACACACGATCTGTATTTCAATCAGATTGTCAATGCTATGAAGGGCATATATATACATTTTCTTTTCATTTTTTTTTGCATGGTACCCTTTAATCTAGCAAAATCTGAGAAAATATTTCTGTCTTATATATAATTAAATAGTTATTGTTTTTCTTCAAACAATGTTTTTGATATAGTGGAAAGTTTGATATTATATTAAAATATCAAACTTACATAAAATGGACCAAGTTAGATCTTCTCAGATTTTGGTATGTTTAAATACATGAATTTAGTATAGAATATTTACTGCATGTTATATAGGCTAGTAACAAATGTGCCAAGTCTCCTCCAACAACAAGGACTTCTAACAGGGAAACTGTAACAATAAGGTCAACAAAACCAACAACTGTTTCAACAAAACCAAGTACTGTTACAACCAAACCAACAATGGTTACAACAAAACCAACAATGGTTACAACAAAACCAAGTACTGTTACAACCAAACCAACTTCTACCTCGTTGACACAATCATCATTACCAAGAACTTCTAGCTCTGTTAAACCTTCTGAACAAGTTACTGCAATTTGTAACAGTTCATCGGTATTTTGATTGCAAGGGGGATGTCATTGAGGCCCCATTTCGTCACCAGTTTTCAGCTAAGATTCCATTTCTCATTTTGCATGCATTACACATATTTGAAAAGGAATGGAATTTTAATGCTCTGTCCATAAAGGTATTGGGTAAAAAAAAATCAGGTCTCAGGGTTTGTGTTCCACCTCCTCCATCTATTAGTTTGTCCATTGATCTGTCCAATACCAGGTTAACGTTTTTAGTCTAAGTAGATGACAATGAATTTGTGGTCACCTCAAGCCAGCAAACTCAGCAAACATCTTCTTTATTTGGTGTATGTTTTATACTACATGTATATACCAAATTAAAGTTTTTATCCTGAATGGCGGATTTTATTGTTTAATGAAAACATAGATCTGATGGTAAATAAGTAAATTGTCAGGTTAAATATTTGTGATGGTAGTTTTACCATCATTTTTTGGTCACATCAACTCGAATCTTATGTAGTACACAGGAATATTGTGAGGGGGAACATTTGAGATTGTATCAAAAATAACATTTTTGACAAAGATTTCCCAGCTCACTGAACATGGAAATAGGATTTGGTTAAGGGAGTTCGCTTCTCAGTTTCAAAGTAATTAACTTTTCAAAAAACTAGTTTATATTGATAGGGAATTAATAAAGGAATCCAAAGAGCAAAAAAAATATATAGGTCACCGTGCTTGTTTTCGAGATATGAGCCATTGAAATTTTGGCGGGAAAATTTTCTCTCTTGACTTTTCATAGCTTTATCATTGACAGGTTGAAGTTCTCAAAAACTGTTAAAAAGTAATTAAAATTTTATAAGACTCTTACAGATGGCTTATCATTATACATGTAAAAGATTCACAAAAAGAAAAATGGGGATTCCGAAAATCTGACAAAAAATCCAAAACATGACAAGCCAGCCATAGGCGGATCCAGGGGCCCTGGGGGGTCTGGGACCCCCCTTTCGTGGGAAAAATTTGGTTGATTATATAGGGAATCATTGAAGCATGACTGGAGCGGCCCCCCCCCCTTAGGAAAAGTTCTGGATCCACCACTGCCAGCTTCCTTAAACTAAAATATATTCTTGTTTTTAATCAGGTGTTTCCTTCTAAAAATTTTCATCTCATTTTGTTATAAGCTTTAGTATCTTTATTTTGAAAAATAATATAAAGGCAGGTTTGCCTCTTTGTATATATTCAATTTACAAAAGCTTTGAAGCTGATATGGTAAATCAATGGCAACCCTTTGGATTCAGTTAAATTTGAATTTAAGTAGCGGGAGAGGGAAGTTTTTTTTAATTTAGTATATATATTATTTATTTGTTTAATTGGGTGTATATATTATTTATTTGTTTAATTTGGTGCACCTATGTAGAATGTAAGCCACAAGTTTGGGAATCTTGAAAAGGTCTATGGTAAAAATGAAACTGGTACAAAATGTATTATGTATGGTAGTGGTTAATCAATTACTCATGGTTTATACCAAAAGCATTTGACTGTGTTATATGCCCTGACAATATACATGAAAAGACAAGGGAATGTAATGAAAGTAAAGCATTTTTACTAAATAGTTTACTCTGTACAAACAAGGTTATTCTATATAGGTATTAAGTGCATGATAGATGGTAATGACTTATAAAATGCCACTTTTATAATCAGCTATCAATTAGGTCAGATAGAGTCCCAAGTAGGAGATTAATTTCATATCTGAGTCTCAGCAGAAACTGATGGAAGATATTATAAAATATAAAAATATGAAGATGTGGTACCAGTGCCTTTAGGTTTTAGAAAAATAATAGGCTCCAGGTGGGGCACTTCTGTCATAACTACACATCTTGTTTCATATTTAAAAAGAGGCACTATAATGTGCCCAAAGTTTGGAACACTCACATTTTGTAATTATGTCATAGCTGTCAATATGTTGATACCAGTTGTTGGGTGCTGTCTCCTTGAAGGAAAGCCAATAGTTTATGATCCTTAAATGCAGTATAATTGGAGTGTGATTTTAACTAGCACATATTAAACAATAATATATATTACTTAGTGTTTCCTTATGGGATTGGATGTTGTTTAATCATAATTTATTAAATTTTATATTTTTTATTTAGATTGTTGTCATTCATTCACTAATTCAATACTTTTTACTATAGATAGTAATAAAATTAGCAAGAAAAACAGATAGTAAAACAGTAAAATATAAAGTATGTCAAATGATTTTCTACCCTTATTTCATTTGAGTGAAGAACATTGTTTTTGTACAATATAAGCTATATAATAAAGATCCACACTAATATAATACTTTGGTACACAAACTTCAATGTCTACAAACTTTGGTTTTCAGATCAGCAGTGGAAAAGGAAGTTGTAGTGATATGCAGAGACAAAAAAGTAAGTACATGTATTTGATTGATCTGATGTGTCAAAATACTCTGCTAACAAAGTAAGGCAGCAAGCAACCATTTGATTTTCTGGGGGGGGGGGGCTATGGATTTTTTTTTTGGACACTTTTTTTTTCATGTTTTTCGCAAACAATTTTTTTCTTTCAATTTTAGCATTACATATAGTGGCAGGTGAGGGGGAAACAAACATTTTTTTTTCTCAGAATCAAAAACAAATGATTTTTTTCTCCAAAAACTGGAAACAAACTTTTTTTTCCAAAAAAAATCCATAGCCCCCCCCCCCCCCCCCCCCAGAAAATCAAATGGTTGCTGCCTAAGAGGGTATAATTACTGGCTAATATCTTACAGTGAATTGTTGGTGCATCATTCATGACATTGTTATATTTTGTTTCTGTTCTAAAGATAAAAAAGAGTTAAAAGATACCAAAGGGAAATTCAAACTCATAGGTGGAAAAACAGACTAAAAACACAAAAAAACAATAAAAAAAACCAGTATTCTCATAACAACATAGAAAACTGAAGACTGACCAACAGGTACCCCACCTAGAACTAGGGGTAATTTCAATCTCTGGTATAACAGATGCAGCTTCACATGTGGCACTGGTCCTGTTGCTTTAGTAGGTACAAACCCTAGTGATCAAGTTTAATACAGTGGTTACATTCAAGAACAAAAGGACAGGATTGTAACTGTAATTGGAACATATCAATTGTTGTCTGTGAAACATAATGGTCATCCCATTCCTAATGGCTTCCAGAAAACTGTTGAAAGGATGAATTCAACTTCACCATTTGGAACTCTTGGTTTTATAGCTTTGTTGCCTAATAATTGAAATTTCTCCTAAAACAGAACAAATTGAGAAGTCTTGTATGTGTTTGGCAGGTTTCCCTGTATTAGGTGAACTATATTCAGTGTATAACATGATTGTAAATTATATGTACATATCAGTCTCACAAGGCTCATCTGACCTTGACCTTATTTTCATGAATTATTGATAATGTAAAGTTTAAATGATACCTGTTGTAAGACCTTGGTTTTATTGGTAAGACATTTATTACCGTTACATTGGATATTTGTTGTTTTTTTATTGTAGATACACAACAAGCAGTTGGAGGGATTATAGGAATAGTTTTAGTATTACTGATATATTTGTTGTTTTACATTGTAGATACACAACAAGCAGTTGGAGGGATTATAGGAATAGTTTAAGTATTACTGATATATTTGTTGTTTTACATTGTAGATACACAACAAGCAGTTGGAGGGATTATAGGAATAGTTTTAGTATTACTGATATATTTGTTGTTTTACATTGTAGATACACAACAAGCAGTTGGAGGGATTATAGGAATAGTTTTAGTATTACTGATATATTTGTTGTTTTACATTGTAGATACACAACAAGCAGTTGGAGGGATTATAGGAATAGTTTAAGTATTACTGATATATTTGTTGTTTTACATTGTAGATACACAACAAGCAGTTGGAGGGATTATAGGAATAGTTTTAGTATTACTGATATTAATAGTAGCTATTGTTGGTTGGTTTGTTTATGCCTATAAAAATCCGACATCTGCATCAGGAATGTGGCTAATGGAGGTATGTACTGGCAAATTATTTAGGTGTTTTCTGAATTTTCTATTGTGATGTCATGAAAAAAAGGATACCATGCCTGATGAAGTCACATATAAAGAACACAACTTTCTGCAAATCTTTGAATAGAAATGATAAAAATCATTAGAGAAACAGATTCCACCACTAAAGCACAATTAAAACCATATTTCTCCACTCTCAACTGTTAAATTCTAATTATTTAAATAAACTCTGCAAGCCTCACGCGTCATATATTAAAATTAAAATGTCTCAAGTGGAGAAATATACACACTTGTTGCAGTGGTGGAATCTATATTTCTCAGTAAGCCACACCATTGTGCTATATTGCATAATAAACAAGAGCTTTAGATTCTAAAGACAACAAGGTGTATTATTCTATAAATAGAAACATTCACAGTGATATATTCTATGCGGATCCACAAATTTGCATAAGTGGGGGCCCACTGACTGCCTAAGAGGGGGCCCACTTAGGTCATGCTTCAGTGATTCGTGATTCCCTATATAATCAACAAATTTTTTCCCCTGTAAAATATTTTAAAACATCTTTTGTTGGATGCAAAGAGGAATACATATACTGATCAAAAAGTAAAATCACAAAAATACCGAAATCCAAGGAAAATTCAAAAGGGAAAGTCCCTTATCAATTTTCACAAGCATAATATTATTAAGAAATTGCAACTTTTGACCAGTTAAATGCTGGTAATTTCTGTTACGACATGATTTTGACTTGTTTAATGAATGGATATTATTGCAACTTTAGTGAATCTTAGCTCAACATAAGGTTATGGATAAAATAACAACATATACAATGTATATTCATTCTATAACTATCAGAGTAGAACTTATTTTATCATGTAATTGTGAATTTTTTTTTAGCATCGACCAAGTGTGATGAAACAGAAAATGGTCAATATGAAGTTCTGGAAAAGAACAACAGAGACCGGAGATAAATATAAAATAGAATCATCAGCATCGGAAGCCTAACTAAATCCATAGAATGCCTTATAAACCACCGACTGCACTGCAATCATTGTAAACTTGTCTGAAGGTTAAAGTTACTGTATGCAATAGATGTAAAACTAAAAAGTTAACTATTTTGTCTCAAAGTTAGGTTACTCTACTAGATAAAGTGTATGCAAATTTAAAGGGGCATTAGCTAAGATATAGACAAATAACTTTATTTTGTTTCAAACATTTACATCAGCTGATTTTTTTTAAATAATACTTTGCTGTAAATGTCAGATAGCTTCATTTTAAAAAAACAAAAAACATCTGTATTGTATTATTGGCTTGCAAGTCAATAATTCAACCTCGTTTGAATCTGTACTTGTGCAACCATTAATTTGAACCTTAGCAGGAGATGGGTTATGCATGCTCTTAGTATGTTAAGTTTTTAGCATGAAAAAATATCAACATTTAAAGTGGAACAAGGTGCCACTGGGAAGAACTATTTCATAGACTGATTACTCAAAACGATGATTTGCATACTTTAACAAATCTTTAACATGAGATCAAATGGACCCAGAAAAAAACTCATCAATTTTGAAGTATGTTTTAGTATGTTATAAATCAAATATGAGAATTTATGTCAAATTGATGAACAAGACTTGACAGCTAATGTTCCTTTAAAATAGAAATGTCGAATTATTTTTATGAAGGTTAGATTACTCTACTAGATAAAGTTTATGCAAAACATTTTAAGCTTAATCAAAGGTCATTTTATAGTATGGGTGCATATTCTTGTTTCTAGTATTCATTAAAAGAATAGGGATTGCTAAGCTTTTTGAAGGTTTCATTATATACCAGAAACCGTTCTCTCTCATTTTTCTACAGCTTTGAATTTAACCTAAAAAAAGAATGTTCAATTAGCAATGTAAAAAAATAATCTTATTTCAAGAAAATGTTGTCAGGAATTTTTCTGCCAATTTTTACAGAAAATTGAATACAACTTTGTCTAAAAATCTTTAAATCTGACAGCCTTGCATCATATTTATGTTCATAATATTTTCCCCTCAGTTTTTATAATAATTCTTAATGATATATGCACATCCCCAATTACCATTAAACTAATGATAATTGCAACAAGTGATCAGTTGAATAATTGCAATCGGCCAATATCACTTGTAGAAATAGTTGGTCAAAATTTTGTCAGATTAAGCATGATCCCAGAGATATTTCTAATGACATTTTTTGTACCAGATGATCAACTTTCTATACTCTTTATAGTCTGTGATGTCTTAAAAAAGGGATTTAATATACAATGAACAGTTTTCATGTAACTGTGTTGACTTTTTTCTGAGAAGGGGGTTGTTGTGACTGGAATATATTGTAATTTATAAGTCATCTTTACATGTAAACTTTACCCTTCAGATGAAAGTTATTTCATTTTTTTAAACATTAATATTTTTTCATTTTCATTCATTGATATTATACAAATGATTCCTGATGACCTTGTGTTGGACTTATAAAATTAATAATTTATTTACATATTTCACAAAATGGATGGTGTTTCAATAGCACTACATATATCATAATACTTACTTTACATTTTATATTGGGTTGTATTTAGATAATATGTGCAGTGTACCCTGCTTTCAAATTAACAAAAGCCTCAAATTTGAGTTAACAATACTGGTCCTACCTTAAAAAGTTTGACCTTTGTGCAAGAAACTGCCACTAGATTGAGTCATTGACTGGTCACTTTCCTAATATCATTCTATAAACTATGTTTATAATTTGGTTAATGACCAATCATGAGAAGATAGATGCATGGTCTTTAGAACTCAAGATTCCACGACCTTTACAACTGACTATCATAAAATTCAAATTATCAATTAAAAGTTGCCTATACATACAAATAAATAATGAGAACCTATCAAAATCATAAATTATTCATTTTGTCACTGTAGTTAAGGGAAGAAAAATTCAAGAGCTTTATTTACTCATCATATTTGTTTTTTCTTGTAGTCTTTTTTTAAATGTAAATACTCATCTGTGTTACACTTTATTGCAATACTTAGTAAGCAAGAGATTATTTTTATGTGATGAACACAAGAGATTATTTTTACTGGATGAACACAGGGTTAATTGTGTTGCCCTGAATCCTACTTCCAAACATATTCTGAAATTCATTATGATGGAAACAAACTGTGAATATATATTTGATTTAACTTTAACTTGTAAACAAAATTTTAATTAATTCTTCAAATAAACTGATTTTGCACGAGTTAAGGTTCAAAAACATTCATAAAAAGATAGGATGGTAAATCTTAGAACTCCCTCTTTTTAAAATAAAAATATTGAATGTCCCCTTGTTTTGGTTTTGATGGTCAATAGATAGACTATGCAATTTAATTATCTAGTCACTGACTTGTGTTTAGCCATCAAAAATGGTTTTAATTACTTCAATAAAATCGTTTATTAATAATATATATAATCAAATATTAAATTAACAAAATAATACATATGTGTCCATACTTTAAAGTTGTTAAAAAAATGGCTGTTAAAAGTAGTTCATATCTTTCCTACCTTCAATTATTTACAAAGGGAGATAATTCAATTCAAACTTTTGCCTAAATTTAAACAACGCAATATTTTATATTAAGTTCATGATGCATAATGAAAGCAATTTTCTCCCTCAATCCTTACAAACATTTTTCTATCATTCACTTATATACCCCACATCTTTAATTCATATCTTTGTATGACACCAAAGTTTTTTGTAGAATGTCTGAAGTGTGTATTTAACATTCCATGATCATTACATATATTACCTCGGTTCCTTTGAGGGAATAAAACTTTTACTAGATGATCGTATTTTTATAATGATTGAAGATCAAATTTACAGAGAATATGGCTGAGCTAGGGTAATTTTCAGTAACTTATAAAAAAAATCTCATCTTTCATGGAATTTTCAATTTTTATATGTTTTTTTTTTCACTTTTAATGTATTTATATGTATGAAAATGAAATATGACAAATTGATTTATCTTCACAATAAAATGGAGGTCATTTGTATATGACCTTGACTTTCATGATTATATTTATCTATGATACTGACCTTAATAGATCTGAATTGAGACAATGACAAAGTATATGGAATCTCTTTTGAAGTGCTGCTGTCTATGTGATAGGATACTTAATGCTGGGAGATATGTATTAACAAATTTATCAATCAAAATGTTACGCAACATCAACAGGATCTCAGTAATAATTCAGTCGAACTTTTAAACTATGTTTTGGCAAGTTTGCAAAGAAAAAAAATATGATCAATATTTTCTAGCATTAAGTATTCAAATCTGTTAAATTTATGTACTAGCATATCAGTCGTTTATTTTATATTTACCGTGTTGTGTATTGGGATATTTTATGTTTTGACTTATTTTTATTTATGAAAAATGTTACTTTTTCAAATTTAGACATGTTTCTTTTTACAAATAATAATTATCTATAAGCCAGTAAGGAAATGTGTGATCTGTTGTTAAAACATTAAGCTGTGTTTTTGCTGTTCCTGTTTAGAAAAAAAAAACAATTGTGAAAAAAAAAGTACTTTACCCTTATAATTCTCAATCCAAGCATTGACTATTTTTATTTTGATTGAGATTCCAACTTTTTTGGAATTCCAGGATTCCCTGGTGGTGTATTGCACATGAATTCCAGGATTCCCTGGTGGTGTATTGCACATGAATATTTCACAGTGAAATTAAGATAATGAAGACATAAGTTTCAAAAGTTTCATATTTGTAAATACGTAAAAATATAAAGTTATAGTGATTTCTACACTTGTATTTTTATTGTTTAAGTTTGATGGCATATATATTTTCATTGTAATATACAATTTTTATCCTATTTTAGATAACATTTGAAATGTACAATGATATGTACAGGATTTTTAACTAGTTTTTTTGACATATTTATGGGTTGAATTATTTATGATGATGTGTTTTAATATTTAAATCATAAGATATATTTGTATATGTTGAACTAATGTACTTATTGACATAATATCACGGGTAGAAATTCAGTGTATGCTCTTTAAAAGTTTTAGAGTGAAAAAAACAAAATGAGAAAAGATATTGACAAGAATTTTGGACCAGAAACAAAATGAAGATTATCTCTTATTCTGATGTATACATTATTTCACCAGTAGCTTTAATGTTTTATTCAAATCAGTATACATCAATAATTCCTGTAAAAAGTAAGTTTTGACCAGAAACTAGGTGACTGGTTTTGTATACTGTTATTCTGATTTATATTTAATGGTTAGTGAGACGAGCCTGAATTCTCTTTACTCTAAAGGCTTTGATGGTTAGTGAGACCAGCTTGAATTCTCTTTACTCTATAGGCTTTAATTGTGATTTTGTATCAAAGACTTCAGGATGAAACTTTACAAAGATTTAGCCCAGCTCAGATGACAGAGATACCAACAATGTTTATTGTTTATGTTACTTTGTTCTACATTGTTTTCTTGTTATCATGTCATCGTCAATACATCATTTTTGTTATAAATGTTTTCTTATTCTTTGATTGATAAAAATACATTCATAACTCCTTTTAAAAAATAACATATGAAACAAATAAAAATCAAATATCATCAAAAAAAATTCCAAAATAAATGAGCTAATATTGACAACCAATGAAAATACACATTCATTGGACTTAACATATAACCGAGGTAAAGTCATGTTTTTGGCTTGTGTCCTACCAAATTTAATAAATAACCAATTAGCACATCTTGATATATCATTATTCTAATCCTGACTATCAACAAACTCCTAAACACGACTTCCAGAACTTAGACCATTTAATCATACATTATTTAAGAAATAATTTACGGCTGCCATGAATTATTTTGATTCTTAAAGGACAAATTCAGTAATTTTGTTAACCGCGAAAGACCTATACATACGATACTGATTTGGCTTTTCTGTTTTAACCAATTTTGATAATATTAATTATATTATATCATTAAAAAAAAAAATTTTTTTAATCGCATTTTTCAATTATATATTTTCTTCCAATGTAATTGTTTTCGTTCTGAGGCATACAAGAAGCTTTAAAACGTCCGGTATTTACATTTGATTTGTTGTTTATGGAAACATAGTTGTGACGTCACCTTGTTTCGTTGCCATGCCAAGACAATAACATAATTTCGCGGAATTTTCGTTATATGAAATTTTACCAGAAATGAACGTATTTGTTTTTTTTCCTGTAAAATAGAGATAAATATATTGTATCTGAATCTTGGCCTTCGTAAACAGGGGGTTTTGATGTCGAAAATTGAGAATATCTAGCAGTATAAATAAGTTGGTCGTAACGCGGAACAGCCAATTTTGTGTATTACTGCGTTTGCGCTAAAGGTAGATATATTGCGATTATACTGGTAGTTGATAATAGGTCGTCATATCAGAATAAGGTACAATACTTTAAATGCATGTTAGGCATCAAACATTTGTGTTTTTTGGTTGAGATATTTCTGGTTGACAAAATAATTTAATTTTAAAATGGACAATTTTTTAACTGAAACAAAATGACTATTTATTAAATACAGCTTACCATCAAGCTATGACATTATGGATGAACCCCTATCAAAATCAAAGCGGAAAATTTCCGACGGGAAAGCAATCGTTGCCTTTTTGATCCAACATGTTATTACAAAAATAGTCAATAACACATGACTCTGGAAAGCATTGACACTTCTGAAAAGACATTCAGCATCTTCCCATCATGCTTAATATACATTCCCTAATGTAATTGGGCAGCCTTTAATCAGATTGACATTGACTCTAACCTGTCTTTGTCGGAAGAGGACTCTAACAATACATTATTTCATTCCTGCATGTATTGCCCTTGCCTCAGACAATAACTTGCTTGAACTCTCACATTTTTATATGACCGCAAAAATTTTAATTTTTTGGTCGTATATTGCTATCATGTTGGCGTCGTCGTCGTCGTCCGAATACTTTTAGTTTTCGCACTCTAACTTTAGTAAAAGTGAATAGAAATCAATGAAATTTTAACACAAGGTTTATGACCACAAAAGGAAGGTTGGGATTGATTTTGGGAGTTTTGGTCCCAACATTTTAGGAATTAGGGGCCAAAAAGGGCCCAAATAAGCATTTTCTTGGTTTTCGCACTATAACTTTAGTAAAAGTGAATAGAAATCTATGAAATTTTGACACAAGGTTTATGACCACAAAAGGAAGGTTGGGATTGATTTTGGGGTTTTGGTTCCAACAGTTTAGGAATTAAGGGCCAAAAAAGGGCCCAAATAAGCATTATTCTTGGTTTTTGCACCATAACTTTAGTATAAGTAAATAGAAATCTATGAAATTTAAACACAAGGTTTATGACCATAAAAGGAAGGTTGGGTTTGATTTTGGGAGTTTTGGTCCTAACAGTTTAGGAATAAGGGGCCCAAAGGGTCCAAAATTGAACTTTGTGTGATTTCATCAAAAATTGAATAATTGGGGTTCTTTGATATGCCGAATCTAACTATGTATGTAGATTCTTAATTTTTGCTCCCGTTTTCAAATTGGTCTACATTTTGGTCCAAAGGGTCCAAAATTAAACTTAGTTTGATTTTAACAAAAATTAAATCCTTGGGGTTCTTTGATATGCTGAATCTAAAAATGTACTTAGATTTTTATGCAGTTAATCTGCATTATGCGAGCACCCTAGATTTGTGGTCTACCCAAAAAATGCTGAAATATTTGCCATTGTTACTATCTAGCTGGCTACTATGTTATATATAACTAATTGAACACTTTTTTAATACTTTTTATTCTAGAATATAAAAAATATTACCATAAAAACGTTAAATGGTCGTCGATTTTCCCAAAAGTTTTGAAGTTGCACATAGGAAATAGTGCTCATTAGGAATTCTTATGTAGTTTATTATCGCCTGTGCTTTTGGCTAAGATGTCAAAAAACAATTGTACGAAATATTTAATCGCCGAAAATCTTTTAAGACAAGTAGTAAAGATTTCCCAAATGGCAAAAGTCGTAGGAATATTGTTTGTCGTCAATACGTAGTACAACTACGTCAGTAGTCTATTATATAATAAGTTCAACTGTTCATGCTGTTGGCGGCAATTTCAAATTAGAAGACGAAATTCGTATCTATTCAATTTGGAGGCAGGGTTTCAAATTAGCGGTGGTCCGAGGTCCGCGACCTTCCACTTTCGAATTGGTTACTAGCCACGCCCGACGGGTCTTCCACTCTGAGACAACTATATCACAGTTATAGTAGTCTCAGTTCCTCTTGAAAGAAAATAAAAAATAGCTTTGCAAACCTTTTCGCCAAAGTCTCCAAATCAACGATCTCAAAACTTATTTTAATCATTATTATTCATGACAGCTATGTCAATTTTGTTCAATCGCTAGCTATATACAGAAAATCGCCGACAAATAATGTGTTATTACGAGTAAAATCGTATCTGACTGACAGGCCAAGTTCGGATGGATATCTAGAGTAGATTGAATTGACATGGTCATATATAACACCTGTTATGATTGGATAAAGCTTTTCCGCCATTAACACTCGAGGAACCCTGGTTGTGGTGTAACACCACTAATTCGGGCCCGGCCAGAAAGCACATACCAGAAAGTAGTACATATTTAACACAAAATAGTTCCTACGCATGAGTGTAACTTTCAAAATATGTAGAGTATTTAGGTATTGTTGGTATCAAATGAAAGATTAAGGACTGGTGAGCATTTTAGAACACTTTTGGACTTTTAATTTTGAATATTAAAAAAACTGCATCAAATTTTAAAAAGAGGGTACATTTTGTCTGTTTGTCAGATTTGATGTACCTGTTTTGGTACATCCTAATTTCCGGGAACCAGTTCTTTCTTATATGCAATTAAAGGTATGTTGATTTTTTCAGTACAAGACACCATAAAGTGTTTCTTTGAAATGCAATAATTGCCACTTTATTTGAACTTAAAACAAAAGAGGTGTGCCTGTTTGAAATGGAGGAATTTAACATAGAAAGCAATGGGACCATGAATTAGTGGTGTACTTCCTATTACAGAGAATCATCAGAAATCCAATTTTTAGAAGTTGTACCTATTCCAATGAAAATAAGTCAAATTTGATGTTAGTGATCATGTTTAATCATCTTTTTTTGGTGAACCATCCTTGTTTATGGGAAATTTAAGCTCTTAAATTGGCATACTCAAGTATTTTAACCTTTTATGGTCATACAACATGCATGCAGTTAAGACTTGATTCCAAGTTCTTATTTTTGCATTTATTGTGATTGAAATCAATACAACATGTACTTTATGACTTGTATATGGTACAAAATAGCTCTTGGTCGAAATAATCCTATCATTTTTCAAGTTTTATTGTTTTTCTTATGGTAGCCTTTTACAATCTAGGCAAATGGTATATACTCATATAAGAATTCTAAAATCTCACTGTACATGCAATTTTGAACCAGTTTGGCAAGTTATCTAGCTGAGGGATATATAAATTGCTCTAAATAATCTATATTTTACCACAGAATTATGGTTTATCCCAAAAAAAGCCCTTTTCCAATTTAAAGAAAAAAGGGGGGACAATTTTCTCTTTTATGTCTTAAGTTTGGACTAATGTATTTTTATTTAATGAGGGACCTCTGATAAAAATATGACTATTGGTAAGCACATAGTTTTCCTAATAGAAATTAATAAATAAAACAATGATATTGAGAATAAAAAAAGTATATTGGCTATTGGTAATATCCATATGCAGTTTTCTTTGAATACCCCATATGTTACTACCAGTCAAATTTGAGCTTAAAATTAGTAAAATGGTATTTGGACTTAAGCTTTATATGTTTTTTATTGCTTGAAATAGATCATAGAATGAAAAAAAAAGTAATGTTCAAGTCAATATAGCAAGTTTGGTTCTGTTATAGGTGTAACACCACTAATTCGGGCCCGGCCAGAAAGCACATACCAGAAAGTAGTACATATTTAACACAAAATAGTTCCTACGCATGAGTGTAACTTTCAAAATATGTAGAGTATTTAGGTATTGTTGGTATCAAATGAAAGATTAAGGACTGGTGAGCATTTTAGAACACTTTTGGACTTTTAATTTTGAATATTAAAAAAACTGCATCAAATTTTAAAAAGAGGGTACATTTTGTCTGTTTGTCAGATTTGATGTACCTGTTTTGGTACATCCTAATTTCCGGGAACCAGTTCTTTCTTATATGCAATTAAAGGTATGTTGATTTTTTCAGTACAAGACACCATAAAGTGTTTCTTTGAAATGCAATAATTGCCACTTTATTTGAACTTAAAACAAAAGAGGTGTGCCTGTTTGAAATGGAGGAATTTAACATAGAAAGCAATGGGACCATGAATTAGTGGTGTACTTCCTATTACAGAGAATCATCAGAAATCCAATTTTTAGAAGTTGTACCTATTCCAATGAAAATAAGTCAAATTTGATGTTAGTGATCATGTTTAATCATCTTTTTTTGGTGAACCATCCTTGTTTATGGGAAATTTAAGCTCTTAAATTGGCATACTCAAGTATTTTAACCTTTTATGGTCATACAACATGCATGCAGTTAAGACTTGATTCCAAGTTCTTATTTTTGCATTTATTGTGATTGAAATCAATACAACATGTACTTTATGACTTGTATATGGTACAAAATAGCTCTTGGTCGAAATAATCCTATCATTTTTCAAGTTTTATTGTTTTTCTTATGGTAGCCTTTTACAATCTAGGCAAATGGTATATACTCATATAAGAATTCTAAAATCTCACTGTACATGCAATTTTGAACCAGTTTGGCAAGTTATCTAGCTGAGGGATATATAAATTGCTCTAAATAATCTATATTTTACCACAGAATTATGGTTTATCCCAAAAAAAGCCCTTTTCCAATTTAAAGAAAAAAGGGGGGACAATTTTCTCTTTTATGTCTTAAGTTTGGACTAATGTATTTTTATTTAATGAGGGACCTCTGATAAAAATATGACTATTGGTAAGCACATAGTTTTCCTAATAGAAATTAATAAATAAAACAATGATATTGAGAATAAAAAAAGTATATTGGCTATTGGTAATATCCATATGCAGTTTTCTTTGAATACCCCATATGTTACTACCAGTCAAATTTGAGCTTAAAATTAGTAAAATGGTATTTGGACTTAAGCTTTATATGTTTTTTATTGCTTGAAATAGATCATAGAATGAAAAAAAAAGTAATGTTCAAGTCAATATAGCAAGTTTGGTTCTGTTATAGGTGTAACACCACTAATTCGGGCCCGGCCAGAAAGCACATACCAGAAAGTAGTACATATTTAACACAAAATAGTTCCTACGCATGAGTGTAACTTTCAAAATATGTAGAGTATTTAGGTATTGTTGGTATCAAATGAAAGATTAAGGACTGGTGAGCATTTTAGAACACTTTTGGACTTTTAATTTTGAATATTAAAAAAACTGCATCAAATTTTAAAAAGAGGGTACATTTTGTCTGTTTGTCAGATTTGATGTACCTGTTTTGGTACATCCTAATTTCCGGGAACCAGTTCTTTCTTATATGCAATTAAAGGTATGTTGATTTTTTCAGTACAAGACACCATAAAGTGTTTCTTTGAAATGCAATAATTGCCACTTTATTTGAACTTAAAACAAAAGAGGTGTGCCTGTTTGAAATGGAGGAATTTAACATAGAAAGCAATGGGACCATGAATTAGTGGTGTACTTCCTATTACAGAGAATCATCAGAAATCCAATTTTTAGAAGTTGTACCTATTCCAATGAAAATAAGTCAAATTTGATGTTAGTGATCATGTTTAATCATCTTTTTTTGGTGAACCATCCTTGTTTATGGGAAATTTAAGCTCTTAAATTGGCATACTCAAGTATTTTAACCTTTTATGGTCATACAACATGCATGCAGTTAAGACTTGATTCCAAGTTCTTATTTTTGCATTTATTGTGATTGAAATCAATACAACATGTACTTTATGACTTGTATATGGTACAAAATAGCTCTTGGTCGAAATAATCCTATCATTTTTCAAGTTTTATTGTTTTTCTTATGGTAGCCTTTTACAATCTAGGCAAATGGTATATACTCATATAAGAATTCTAAAATCTCACTGTACATGCAATTTTGAACCAGTTTGGCAAGTTATCTAGCTGAGGGATATATAAATTGCTCTAAATAATCTATATTTTACCACAGAATTATGGTTTATCCCAAAAAAAGCCCTTTTCCAATTTAAAGAAAAAAGGGGGGACAATTTTCTCTTTTATGTCTTAAGTTTGGACTAATGTATTTTTATTTAATGAGGGACCTCTGATAAAAATATGACTATTGGTAAGCACATAGTTTTCCTAATAGAAATTAATAAATAAAACAATGATATTGAGAATAAAAAAAGTATATTGGCTATTGGTAATATCCATATGCAGTTTTCTTTGAATACCCCATATGTTACTACCAGTCAAATTTGAGCTTAAAATTAGTAAAATGGTATTTGGACTTAAGCTTTATATGTTTTTTATTGCTTGAAATAGATCATAGAATGAAAAAAAAAGTAATGTTCAAGTCAATATAGCAAGTTTGGTTCTGTTATAGGTGTAACACCACTAATTCGGGCCCGGCCAGAAAGCACATACCAGAAAGTAGTACATATTTAACACAAAATAGTTCCTACGCATGAGTGTAACTTTCAAAATATGTAGAGTATTTAGGTATTGTTGGTATCAAATGAAAGATTAAGGACTGGTGAGCATTTTAGAACACTTTTGGACTTTTAATTTTGAATATTAAAAAAACTGCATCAAATTTTAAAAAGAGGGTACATTTTGTCTGTTTGTCAGATTTGATGTACCTGTTTTGGTACATCCTAATTTCCGGGAACCAGTTCTTTCTTATATGCAATTAAAGGTATGTTGATTTTTTCAGTACAAGACACCATAAAGTGTTTCTTTGAAATGCAATAATTGCCACTTTATTTGAACTTAAAACAAAAGAGGTGTGCCTGTTTGAAATGGAGGAATTTAACATAGAAAGCAATGGGACCATGAATTAGTGGTGTACTTCCTATTACAGAGAATCATCAGAAATCCAATTTTTAGAAGTTGTACCTATTCCAATGAAAATAAGTCAAATTTGATGTTAGTGATCATGTTTAATCATCTTTTTTTGGTGAACCATCCTTGTTTATGGGAAATTTAAGCTCTTAAATTGGCATACTCAAGTATTTTAACCTTTTATGGTCATACAACATGCATGCAGTTAAGACTTGATTCCAAGTTCTTATTTTTGCATTTATTGTGATTGAAATCAATACAACATGTACTTTATGACTTGTATATGGTACAAAATAGCTCTTGGTCGAAATAATCCTATCATTTTTCAAGTTTTATTGTTTTTCTTATGGTAGCCTTTTACAATCTAGGCAAATGGTATATACTCATATAAGAATTCTAAAATCTCACTGTACATGCAATTTTGAACCAGTTTGGCAAGTTATCTAGCTGAGGGATATATAAATTGCTCTAAATAATCTATATTTTACCACAGAATTATGGTTTATCCCAAAAAAAGCCCTTTTCCAATTTAAAGAAAAAAGGGGGGACAATTTTCTCTTTTATGTCTTAAGTTTGGACTAATGTATTTTTATTTAATGAGGGACCTCTGATAAAAATATGACTATTGGTAAGCACATAGTTTTCCTAATAGAAATTAATAAATAAAACAATGATATTGAGAATAAAAAAAGTATATTGGCTATTGGTAATATCCATATGCAGTTTTCTTTGAATACCCCATATGTTACTACCAGTCAAATTTGAGCTTAAAATTAGTAAAATGGTATTTGGACTTAAGCTTTATATGTTTTTTATTGCTTGAAATAGATCATAGAATGAAAAAAAAAGTAATGTTCAAGTCAATATAGCAAGTTTGGTTCTGTTATAGGTGTAACACCACTAATTCGGGCCCGGCCAGAAAGCACATACCAGAAAGTAGTACATATTTAACACAAAATAGTTCCTACGCATGAGTGTAACTTTCAAAATATGTAGAGTATTTAGGTATTGTTGGTATCAAATGAAAGATTAAGGACTGGTGAGCATTTTAGAACACTTTTGGACTTTTAATTTTGAATATTAAAAAAACTGCATCAAATTTTAAAAAGAGGGTACATTTTGTCTGTTTGTCAGATTTGATGTACCTGTTTTGGTACATCCTAATTTCCGGGAACCAGTTCTTTCTTATATGCAATTAAAGGTATGTTGATTTTTTCAGTACAAGACACCATAAAGTGTTTCTTTGAAATGCAATAATTGCCACTTTATTTGAACTTAAAACAAAAGAGGTGTGCCTGTTTGAAATGGAGGAATTTAACATAGAAAGCAATGGGACCATGAATTAGTGGTGTACTTCCTATTACAGAGAATCATCAGAAATCCAATTTTTAGAAGTTGTACCTATTCCAATGAAAATAAGTCAAATTTGATGTTAGTGATCATGTTTAATCATCTTTTTTTGGTGAACCATCCTTGTTTATGGGAAATTTAAGCTCTTAAATTGGCATACTCAAGTATTTTAACCTTTTATGGTCATACAACATGCATGCAGTTAAGACTTGATTCCAAGTTCTTATTTTTGCATTTATTGTGATTGAAATCAATACAACATGTACTTTATGACTTGTATATGGTACAAAATAGCTCTTGGTCGAAATAATCCTATCATTTTTCAAGTTTTATTGTTTTTCTTATGGTAGCCTTTTACAATCTAGGCAAATGGTATATACTCATATAAGAATTCTAAAATCTCACTGTACATGCAATTTTGAACCAGTTTGGCAAGTTATCTAGCTGAGGGATATATAAATTGCTCTAAATAATCTATATTTTACCACAGAATTATGGTTTATCCCAAAAAAAGCCCTTTTCCAATTTAAAGAAAAAAGGGGGGACAATTTTCTCTTTTATGTCTTAAGTTTGGACTAATGTATTTTTATTTAATGAGGGACCTCTGATAAAAATATGACTATTGGTAAGCACATAGTTTTCCTAATAGAAATTAATAAATAAAACAATGATATTGAGAATAAAAAAAGTATATTGGCTATTGGTAATATCCATATGCAGTTTTCTTTGAATACCCCATATGTTACTACCAGTCAAATTTGAGCTTAAAATTAGTAAAATGGTATTTGGACTTAAGCTTTATATGTTTTTTATTGCTTGAAATAGATCATAGAATGAAAAAAAAAGTAATGTTCAAGTCAATATAGCAAGTTTGGTTCTGTTATAGGTGTAACACCACTAATTCGGGCCCGGCCAGAAAGCACATACCAGAAAGTAGTACATATTTAACACAAAATAGTTCCTACGCATGAGTGTAACTTTCAAAATATGTAGAGTATTTAGGTATTGTTGGTATCAAATGAAAGATTAAGGACTGGTGAGCATTTTAGAACACTTTTGGACTTTTAATTTTGAATATTAAAAAAACTGCATCAAATTTTAAAAAGAGGGTACATTTTGTCTGTTTGTCAGATTTGATGTACCTGTTTTGGTACATCCTAATTTCCGGGAACCAGTTCTTTCTTATATGCAATTAAAGGTATGTTGATTTTTTCAGTACAAGACACCATAAAGTGTTTCTTTGAAATGCAATAATTGCCACTTTATTTGAACTTAAAACAAAAGAGGTGTGCCTGTTTGAAATGGAGGAATTTAACATAGAAAGCAATGGGACCATGAATTAGTGGTGTACTTCCTATTACAGAGAATCATCAGAAATCCAATTTTTAGAAGTTGTACCTATTCCAATGAAAATAAGTCAAATTTGATGTTAGTGATCATGTTTAATCATCTTTTTTTGGTGAACCATCCTTGTTTATGGGAAATTTAAGCTCTTAAATTGGCATACTCAAGTATTTTAACCTTTTATGGTCATACAACATGCATGCAGTTAAGACTTGATTCCAAGTTCTTATTTTTGCATTTATTGTGATTGAAATCAATACAACATGTACTTTATGACTTGTATATGGTACAAAATAGCTCTTGGTCGAAATAATCCTATCATTTTTCAAGTTTTATTGTTTTTCTTATGGTAGCCTTTTACAATCTAGGCAAATGGTATATACTCATATAAGAATTCTAAAATCTCACTGTACATGCAATTTTGAACCAGTTTGGCAAGTTATCTAGCTGAGGGATATATAAATTGCTCTAAATAATCTATATTTTACCACAGAATTATGGTTTATCCCAAAAAAAGCCCTTTTCCAATTTAAAGAAAAAAGGGGGGACAATTTTCTCTTTTATGTCTTAAGTTTGGACTAATGTATTTTTATTTAATGAGGGACCTCTGATAAAAATATGACTATTGGTAAGCACATAGTTTTCCTAATAGAAATTAATAAATAAAACAATGATATTGAGAATAAAAAAAGTATATTGGCTATTGGTAATATCCATATGCAGTTTTCTTTGAATACCCCATATGTTACTACCAGTCAAATTTGAGCTTAAAATTAGTAAAATGGTATTTGGACTTAAGCTTTATATGTTTTTTATTGCTTGAAATAGATCATAGAATGAAAAAAAAAGTAATGTTCAAGTCAATATAGCAAGTTTGGTTCTGTTATAGGTGTAACACCACTAATTCGGGCCCGGCCAGAAAGCACATACCAGAAAGTAGTACATATTTAACACAAAATAGTTCCTACGCATGAGTGTAACTTTCAAAATATGTAGAGTATTTAGGTATTGTTGGTATCAAATGAAAGATTAAGGACTGGTGAGCATTTTAGAACACTTTTGGACTTTTAATTTTGAATATTAAAAAAACTGCATCAAATTTTAAAAAGAGGGTACATTTTGTCTGTTTGTCAGATTTGATGTACCTGTTTTGGTACATCCTAATTTCCGGGAACCAGTTCTTTCTTATATGCAATTAAAGGTATGTTGATTTTTTCAGTACAAGACACCATAAAGTGTTTCTTTGAAATGCAATAATTGCCACTTTATTTGAACTTAAAACAAAAGAGGTGTGCCTGTTTGAAATGGAGGAATTTAACATAGAAAGCAATGGGACCATGAATTAGTGGTGTACTTCCTATTACAGAGAATCATCAGAAATCCAATTTTTAGAAGTTGTACCTATTCCAATGAAAATAAGTCAAATTTGATGTTAGTGATCATGTTTAATCATCTTTTTTTGGTGAACCATCCTTGTTTATGGGAAATTTAAGCTCTTAAATTGGCATACTCAAGTATTTTAACCTTTTATGGTCATACAACATGCATGCAGTTAAGACTTGATTCCAAGTTCTTATTTTTGCATTTATTGTGATTGAAATCAATACAACATGTACTTTATGACTTGTATATGGTACAAAATAGCTCTTGGTCGAAATAATCCTATCATTTTTCAAGTTTTATTGTTTTTCTTATGGTAGCCTTTTACAATCTAGGCAAATGGTATATACTCATATAAGAATTCTAAAATCTCACTGTACATGCAATTTTGAACCAGTTTGGCAAGTTATCTAGCTGAGGGATATATAAATTGCTCTAAATAATCTATATTTTACCACAGAATTATGGTTTATCCCAAAAAAAGCCCTTTTCCAATTTAAAGAAAAAAGGGGGGACAATTTTCTCTTTTATGTCTTAAGTTTGGACTAATGTATTTTTATTTAATGAGGGACCTCTGATAAAAATATGACTATTGGTAAGCACATAGTTTTCCTAATAGAAATTAATAAATAAAACAATGATATTGAGAATAAAAAAAGTATATTGGCTATTGGTAATATCCATATGCAGTTTTCTTTGAATACCCCATATGTTACTACCAGTCAAATTTGAGCTTAAAATTAGTAAAATGGTATTTGGACTTAAGCTTTATATGTTTTTTATTGCTTGAAATAGATCATAGAATGAAAAAAAAAGTAATGTTCAAGTCAATATAGCAAGTTTGGTTCTGTTATAGGTGTAACACCACTAATTCGGGCCCGGCCAGAAAGCACATACCAGAAAGTAGTACATATTTAACACAAAATAGTTCCTACGCATGAGTGTAACTTTCAAAATATGTAGAGTATTTAGGTATTGTTGGTATCAAATGAAAGATTAAGGACTGGTGAGCATTTTAGAACACTTTTGGACTTTTAATTTTGAATATTAAAAAAACTGCATCAAATTTTAAAAAGAGGGTACATTTTGTCTGTTTGTCAGATTTGATGTACCTGTTTTGGTACATCCTAATTTCCGGGAACCAGTTCTTTCTTATATGCAATTAAAGGTATGTTGATTTTTTCAGTACAAGACACCATAAAGTGTTTCTTTGAAATGCAATAATTGCCACTTTATTTGAACTTAAAACAAAAGAGGTGTGCCTGTTTGAAATGGAGGAATTTAACATAGAAAGCAATGGGACCATGAATTAGTGGTGTACTTCCTATTACAGAGAATCATCAGAAATCCAATTTTTAGAAGTTGTACCTATTCCAATGAAAATAAGTCAAATTTGATGTTAGTGATCATGTTTAATCATCTTTTTTTGGTGAACCATCCTTGTTTATGGGAAATTTAAGCTCTTAAATTGGCATACTCAAGTATTTTAACCTTTTATGGTCATACAACATGCATGCAGTTAAGACTTGATTCCAAGTTCTTATTTTTGCATTTATTGTGATTGAAATCAATACAACATGTACTTTATGACTTGTATATGGTACAAAATAGCTCTTGGTCGAAATAATCCTATCATTTTTCAAGTTTTATTGTTTTTCTTATGGTAGCCTTTTACAATCTAGGCAAATGGTATATACTCATATAAGAATTCTAAAATCTCACTGTACATGCAATTTTGAACCAGTTTGGCAAGTTATCTAGCTGAGGGATATATAAATTGCTCTAAATAATCTATATTTTACCACAGAATTATGGTTTATCCCAAAAAAAGCCCTTTTCCAATTTAAAGAAAAAAGGGGGGACAATTTTCTCTTTTATGTCTTAAGTTTGGACTAATGTATTTTTATTTAATGAGGGACCTCTGATAAAAATATGACTATTGGTAAGCACATAGTTTTCCTAATAGAAATTAATAAATAAAACAATGATATTGAGAATAAAAAAAGTATATTGGCTATTGGTAATATCCATATGCAGTTTTCTTTGAATACCCCATATGTTACTACCAGTCAAATTTGAGCTTAAAATTAGTAAAATGGTATTTGGACTTAAGCTTTATATGTTTTTTATTGCTTGAAATAGATCATAGAATGAAAAAAAAAGTAATGTTCAAGTCAATATAGCAAGTTTGGTTCTGTTATAGGTGTAACACCACTAATTCGGGCCCGGCCAGAAAGCACATACCAGAAAGTAGTACATATTTAACACAAAATAGTTCCTACGCATGAGTGTAACTTTCAAAATATGTAGAGTATTTAGGTATTGTTGGTATCAAATGAAAGATTAAGGACTGGTGAGCATTTTAGAACACTTTTGGACTTTTAATTTTGAATATTAAAAAAACTGCATCAAATTTTAAAAAGAGGGTACATTTTGTCTGTTTGTCAGATTTGATGTACCTGTTTTGGTACATCCTAATTTCCGGGAACCAGTTCTTTCTTATATGCAATTAAAGGTATGTTGATTTTTTCAGTACAAGACACCATAAAGTGTTTCTTTGAAATGCAATAATTGCCACTTTATTTGAACTTAAAACAAAAGAGGTGTGCCTGTTTGAAATGGAGGAATTTAACATAGAAAGCAATGGGACCATGAATTAGTGGTGTACTTCCTATTACAGAGAATCATCAGAAATCCAATTTTTAGAAGTTGTACCTATTCCAATGAAAATAAGTCAAATTTGATGTTAGTGATCATGTTTAATCATCTTTTTTTGGTGAACCATCCTTGTTTATGGGAAATTTAAGCTCTTAAATTGGCATACTCAAGTATTTTAACCTTTTATGGTCATACAACATGCATGCAGTTAAGACTTGATTCCAAGTTCTTATTTTTGCATTTATTGTGATTGAAATCAATACAACATGTACTTTATGACTTGTATATGGTACAAAATAGCTCTTGGTCGAAATAATCCTATCATTTTTCAAGTTTTATTGTTTTTCTTATGGTAGCCTTTTACAATCTAGGCAAATGGTATATACTCATATAAGAATTCTAAAATCTCACTGTACATGCAATTTTGAACCAGTTTGGCAAGTTATCTAGCTGAGGGATATATAAATTGCTCTAAATAATCTATATTTTACCACAGAATTATGGTTTATCCCAAAAAAAGCCCTTTTCCAATTTAAAGAAAAAAGGGGGGACAATTTTCTCTTTTATGTCTTAAGTTTGGACTAATGTATTTTTATTTAATGAGGGACCTCTGATAAAAATATGACTATTGGTAAGCACATAGTTTTCCTAATAGAAATTAATAAATAAAACAATGATATTGAGAATAAAAAAAGTATATTGGCTATTGGTAATATCCATATGCAGTTTTCTTTGAATACCCCATATGTTACTACCAGTCAAATTTGAGCTTAAAATTAGTAAAATGGTATTTGGACTTAAGCTTTATATGTTTTTTATTGCTTGAAATAGATCATAGAATGAAAAAAAAAGTAATGTTCAAGTCAATATAGCAAGTTTGGTTCTGTTATAGGTGTAACACCACTAATTCGGGCCCGGCCAGAAAGCACATACCAGAAAGTAGTACATATTTAACACAAAATAGTTCCTACGCATGAGTGTAACTTTCAAAATATGTAGAGTATTTAGGTATTGTTGGTATCAAATGAAAGATTAAGGACTGGTGAGCATTTTAGAACACTTTTGGACTTTTAATTTTGAATATTAAAAAAACTGCATCAAATTTTAAAAAGAGGGTACATTTTGTCTGTTTGTCAGATTTGATGTACCTGTTTTGGTACATCCTAATTTCCGGGAACCAGTTCTTTCTTATATGCAATTAAAGGTATGTTGATTTTTTCAGTACAAGACACCATAAAGTGTTTCTTTGAAATGCAATAATTGCCACTTTATTTGAACTTAAAACAAAAGAGGTGTGCCTGTTTGAAATGGAGGAATTTAACATAGAAAGCAATGGGACCATGAATTAGTGGTGTACTTCCTATTACAGAGAATCATCAGAAATCCAATTTTTAGAAGTTGTACCTATTCCAATGAAAATAAGTCAAATTTGATGTTAGTGATCATGTTTAATCATCTTTTTTTGGTGAACCATCCTTGTTTATGGGAAATTTAAGCTCTTAAATTGGCATACTCAAGTATTTTAACCTTTTATGGTCATACAACATGCATGCAGTTAAGACTTGATTCCAAGTTCTTATTTTTGCATTTATTGTGATTGAAATCAATACAACATGTACTTTATGACTTGTATATGGTACAAAATAGCTCTTGGTCGAAATAATCCTATCATTTTTCAAGTTTTATTGTTTTTCTTATGGTAGCCTTTTACAATCTAGGCAAATGGTATATACTCATATAAGAATTCTAAAATCTCACTGTACATGCAATTTTGAACCAGTTTGGCAAGTTATCTAGCTGAGGGATATATAAATTGCTCTAAATAATCTATATTTTACCACAGAATTATGGTTTATCCCAAAAAAAGCCCTTTTCCAATTTAAAGAAAAAAGGGGGGACAATTTTCTCTTTTATGTCTTAAGTTTGGACTAATGTATTTTTATTTAATGAGGGACCTCTGATAAAAATATGACTATTGGTAAGCACATAGTTTTCCTAATAGAAATTAATAAATAAAACAATGATATTGAGAATAAAAAAAGTATATTGGCTATTGGTAATATCCATATGCAGTTTTCTTTGAATACCCCATATGTTACTACCAGTCAAATTTGAGCTTAAAATTAGTAAAATGGTATTTGGACTTAAGCTTTATATGTTTTTTATTGCTTGAAATAGATCATAGAATGAAAAAAAAAGTAATGTTCAAGTCAATATAGCAAGTTTGGTTCTGTTATAGGTGTAACACCACTAATTCGGGCCCGGCCAGAAAGCACATACCAGAAAGTAGTACATATTTAACACAAAATAGTTCCTACGCATGAGTGTAACTTTCAAAATATGTAGAGTATTTAGGTATTGTTGGTATCAAATGAAAGATTAAGGACTGGTGAGCATTTTAGAACACTTTTGGACTTTTAATTTTGAATATTAAAAAAACTGCATCAAATTTTAAAAAGAGGGTACATTTTGTCTGTTTGTCAGATTTGATGTACCTGTTTTGGTACATCCTAATTTCCGGGAACCAGTTCTTTCTTATATGCAATTAAAGGTATGTTGATTTTTTCAGTACAAGACACCATAAAGTGTTTCTTTGAAATGCAATAATTGCCACTTTATTTGAACTTAAAACAAAAGAGGTGTGCCTGTTTGAAATGGAGGAATTTAACATAGAAAGCAATGGGACCATGAATTAGTGGTGTACTTCCTATTACAGAGAATCATCAGAAATCCAATTTTTAGAAGTTGTACCTATTCCAATGAAAATAAGTCAAATTTGATGTTAGTGATCATGTTTAATCATCTTTTTTTGGTGAACCATCCTTGTTTATGGGAAATTTAAGCTCTTAAATTGGCATACTCAAGTATTTTAACCTTTTATGGTCATACAACATGCATGCAGTTAAGACTTGATTCCAAGTTCTTATTTTTGCATTTATTGTGATTGAAATCAATACAACATGTACTTTATGACTTGTATATGGTACAAAATAGCTCTTGGTCGAAATAATCCTATCATTTTTCAAGTTTTATTGTTTTTCTTATGGTAGCCTTTTACAATCTAGGCAAATGGTATATACTCATATAAGAATTCTAAAATCTCACTGTACATGCAATTTTGAACCAGTTTGGCAAGTTATCTAGCTGAGGGATATATAAATTGCTCTAAATAATCTATATTTTACCACAGAATTATGGTTTATCCCAAAAAAAGCCCTTTTCCAATTTAAAGAAAAAAGGGGGGACAATTTTCTCTTTTATGTCTTAAGTTTGGACTAATGTATTTTTATTTAATGAGGGACCTCTGATAAAAATATGACTATTGGTAAGCACATAGTTTTCCTAATAGAAATTAATAAATAAAACAATGATATTGAGAATAAAAAAAGTATATTGGCTATTGGTAATATCCATATGCAGTTTTCTTTGAATACCCCATATGTTACTACCAGTCAAATTTGAGCTTAAAATTAGTAAAATGGTATTTGGACTTAAGCTTTATATGTTTTTTATTGCTTGAAATAGATCATAGAATGAAAAAAAAAGTAATGTTCAAGTCAATATAGCAAGTTTGGTTCTGTTATAGGTGTAACACCACTAATTCGGGCCCGGCCAGAAAGCACATACCAGAAAGTAGTACATATTTAACACAAAATAGTTCCTACGCATGAGTGTAACTTTCAAAATATGTAGAGTATTTAGGTATTGTTGGTATCAAATGAAAGATTAAGGACTGGTGAGCATTTTAGAACACTTTTGGACTTTTAATTTTGAATATTAAAAAAACTGCATCAAATTTTAAAAAGAGGGTACATTTTGTCTGTTTGTCAGATTTGATGTACCTGTTTTGGTACATCCTAATTTCCGGGAACCAGTTCTTTCTTATATGCAATTAAAGGTATGTTGATTTTTTCAGTACAAGACACCATAAAGTGTTTCTTTGAAATGCAATAATTGCCACTTTATTTGAACTTAAAACAAAAGAGGTGTGCCTGTTTGAAATGGAGGAATTTAACATAGAAAGCAATGGGACCATGAATTAGTGGTGTACTTCCTATTACAGAGAATCATCAGAAATCCAATTTTTAGAAGTTGTACCTATTCCAATGAAAATAAGTCAAATTTGATGTTAGTGATCATGTTTAATCATCTTTTTTTGGTGAACCATCCTTGTTTATGGGAAATTTAAGCTCTTAAATTGGCATACTCAAGTATTTTAACCTTTTATGGTCATACAACATGCATGCAGTTAAGACTTGATTCCAAGTTCTTATTTTTGCATTTATTGTGATTGAAATCAATACAACATGTACTTTATGACTTGTATATGGTACAAAATAGCTCTTGGTCGAAATAATCCTATCATTTTTCAAGTTTTATTGTTTTTCTTATGGTAGCCTTTTACAATCTAGGCAAATGGTATATACTCATATAAGAATTCTAAAATCTCACTGTACATGCAATTTTGAACCAGTTTGGCAAGTTATCTAGCTGAGGGATATATAAATTGCTCTAAATAATCTATATTTTACCACAGAATTATGGTTTATCCCAAAAAAAGCCCTTTTCCAATTTAAAGAAAAAAGGGGGGACAATTTTCTCTTTTATGTCTTAAGTTTGGACTAATGTATTTTTATTTAATGAGGGACCTCTGATAAAAATATGACTATTGGTAAGCACATAGTTTTCCTAATAGAAATTAATAAATAAAACAATGATATTGAGAATAAAAAAAGTATATTGGCTATTGGTAATATCCATATGCAGTTTTCTTTGAATACCCCATATGTTACTACCAGTCAAATTTGAGCTTAAAATTAGTAAAATGGTATTTGGACTTAAGCTTTATATGTTTTTTATTGCTTGAAATAGATCATAGAATGAAAAAAAAAGTAATGTTCAAGTCAATATAGCAAGTTTGGTTCTGTTATAGGTGTAACACCACTAATTCGGGCCCGGCCAGAAAGCACATACCAGAAAGTAGTACATATTTAACACAAAATAGTTCCTACGCATGAGTGTAACTTTCAAAATATGTAGAGTATTTAGGTATTGTTGGTATCAAATGAAAGATTAAGGACTGGTGAGCATTTTAGAACACTTTTGGACTTTTAATTTTGAATATTAAAAAAACTGCATCAAATTTTAAAAAGAGGGTACATTTTGTCTGTTTGTCAGATTTGATGTACCTGTTTTGGTACATCCTAATTTCCGGGAACCAGTTCTTTCTTATATGCAATTAAAGGTATGTTGATTTTTTCAGTACAAGACACCATAAAGTGTTTCTTTGAAATGCAATAATTGCCACTTTATTTGAACTTAAAACAAAAGAGGTGTGCCTGTTTGAAATGGAGGAATTTAACATAGAAAGCAATGGGACCATGAATTAGTGGTGTACTTCCTATTACAGAGAATCATCAGAAATCCAATTTTTAGAAGTTGTACCTATTCCAATGAAAATAAGTCAAATTTGATGTTAGTGATCATGTTTAATCATCTTTTTTTGGTGAACCATCCTTGTTTATGGGAAATTTAAGCTCTTAAATTGGCATACTCAAGTATTTTAACCTTTTATGGTCATACAACATGCATGCAGTTAAGACTTGATTCCAAGTTCTTATTTTTGCATTTATTGTGATTGAAATCAATACAACATGTACTTTATGACTTGTATATGGTACAAAATAGCTCTTGGTCGAAATAATCCTATCATTTTTCAAGTTTTATTGTTTTTCTTATGGTAGCCTTTTACAATCTAGGCAAATGGTATATACTCATATAAGAATTCTAAAATCTCACTGTACATGCAATTTTGAACCAGTTTGGCAAGTTATCTAGCTGAGGGATATATAAATTGCTCTAAATAATCTATATTTTACCACAGAATTATGGTTTATCCCAAAAAAAGCCCTTTTCCAATTTAAAGAAAAAAGGGGGGACAATTTTCTCTTTTATGTCTTAAGTTTGGACTAATGTATTTTTATTTAATGAGGGACCTCTGATAAAAATATGACTATTGGTAAGCACATAGTTTTCCTAATAGAAATTAATAAATAAAACAATGATATTGAGAATAAAAAAAGTATATTGGCTATTGGTAATATCCATATGCAGTTTTCTTTGAATACCCCATATGTTACTACCAGTCAAATTTGAGCTTAAAATTAGTAAAATGGTATTTGGACTTAAGCTTTATATGTTTTTTATTGCTTGAAATAGATCATAGAATGAAAAAAAAAGTAATGTTCAAGTCAATATAGCAAGTTTGGTTCTGTATTACAGAGAATCATCAGAAATCCAATTTTTAGAAGTTGTACCTATTCCAATGAAAATAAGTCAAATTTGATGTTAGTGATCATGTTTAATCATCTTTTTTTGGTGAACCATCCTTGTTTATGGGAAATTTAAGCTCTTAAATTGGCATACTCAAGTATTTTAACCTTTTATGGTCATACAACATGCATGCAGTTAAGACTTGATTCCAAGTTCTTATTTTTGCATTTATTGTGATTGAAATCAATACAACATGTACTTTATGACTTGTATATGGTACAAAATAGCTCTTGGTCGAAATAATCCTATCATTTTTCAAGTTTTATTGTTTTTCTTATGGTAGCCTTTTACAATCTAGGCAAATGGTATATACTCATATAAGAATTCTAAAATCTCACTGTACATGCAATTTTGAACCAGTTTGGCAAGTTATCTAGCTGAGGGATATATAAATTGCTCTAAATAATCTATATTTTACCACAGAATTATGGTTTATCCCAAAAAAAGCCCTTTTCCAATTTAAAGAAAAAAGGGGGGACAATTTTCTCTTTTATGTCTTAAGTTTGGACTAATGTATTTTTATTTAATGAGGGACCTCTGATAAAAATATGACTATTGGTAAGCACATAGTTTTCCTAATAGAAATTAATAAATAAAACAATGATATTGAGAATAAAAAAAGTATATTGGCTATTGGTAATATCCATATGCAGTTTTCTTTGAATACCCCATATGTTACTACCAGTCAAATTTGAGCTTAAAATTAGTAAAATGGTATTTGGACTTAAGCTTTATATGTTTTTTATTGCTTGAAATAGATCATAGAATGAAAAAAAAAGTAATGTTCAAGTCAATATAGCAAGTTTGGTTCTGTTATAGGTGTAACACCACTAATTCGGGCCCGGCCAGAAAGCACATACCAGAAAGTAGTACATATTTAACACAAAATAGTTCCTACGCATGAGTGTAACTTTCAAAATATGTAGAGTATTTAGGTATTGTTGGTATCAAATGAAAGATTAAGGACTGGTGAGCATTTTAGAACACTTTTGGACTTTTAATTTTGAATATTAAAAAAACTGCATCAAATTTTAAAAAGAGGGTACATTTTGTCTGTTTGTCAGATTTGATGTACCTGTTTTGGTACATCCTAATTTCCGGGAACCAGTTCTTTCTTATATGCAATTAAAGGTATGTTGATTTTTTCAGTACAAGACACCATAAAGTGTTTCTTTGAAATGCAATAATTGCCACTTTATTTGAACTTAAAACAAAAGAGGTGTGCCTGTTTGAAATGGAGGAATTTAACATAGAAAGCAATGGGACCATGAATTAGTGGTGTACTTCCTATTACAGAGAATCATCAGAAATCCAATTTTTAGAAGTTGTACCTATTCCAATGAAAATAAGTCAAATTTGATGTTAGTGATCATGTTTAATCATCTTTTTTTGGTGAACCATCCTTGTTTATGGGAAATTTAAGCTCTTAAATTGGCATACTCAAGTATTTTAACCTTTTATGGTCATACAACATGCATGCAGTTAAGACTTGATTCCAAGTTCTTATTTTTGCATTTATTGTGATTGAAATCAATACAACATGTACTTTATGACTTGTATATGGTACAAAATAGCTCTTGGTCGAAATAATCCTATCATTTTTCAAGTTTTATTGTTTTTCTTATGGTAGCCTTTTACAATCTAGGCAAATGGTATATACTCATATAAGAATTCTAAAATCTCACTGTACATGCAATTTTGAACCAGTTTGGCAAGTTATCTAGCTGAGGGATATATAAATTGCTCTAAATAATCTATATTTTACCACAGAATTATGGTTTATCCCAAAAAAAGCCCTTTTCCAATTTAAAGAAAAAAGGGGGGACAATTTTCTCTTTTATGTCTTAAGTTTGGACTAATGTATTTTTATTTAATGAGGGACCTCTGATAAAAATATGACTATTGGTAAGCACATAGTTTTCCTAATAGAAATTAATAAATAAAACAATGATATTGAGAATAAAAAAAGTATATTGGCTATTGGTAATATCCATATGCAGTTTTCTTTGAATACCCCATATGTTACTACCAGTCAAATTTGAGCTTAAAATTAGTAAAATGGTATTTGGACTTAAGCTTTATATGTTTTTTATTGCTTGAAATAGATCATAGAATGAAAAAAAAAGTAATGTTCAAGTCAATATAGCAAGTTTGGTTCTGTTATAGGTGTAACACCACTAATTCGGGCCCGGCCAGAAAGCACATACCAGAAAGTAGTACATATTTAACACAAAATAGTTCCTACGCATGAGTGTAACTTTCAAAATATGTAGAGTATTTAGGTATTGTTGGTATCAAATGAAAGATTAAGGACTGGTGAGCATTTTAGAACACTTTTGGACTTTTAATTTTGAATATTAAAAAAACTGCATCAAATTTTAAAAAGAGGGTACATTTTGTCTGTTTGTCAGATTTGATGTACCTGTTTTGGTACATCCTAATTTCCGGGAACCAGTTCTTTCTTATATGCAATTAAAGGTATGTTGATTTTTTCAGTACAAGACACCATAAAGTGTTTCTTTGAAATGCAATAATTGCCACTTTATTTGAACTTAAAACAAAAGAGGTGTGCCTGTTTGAAATGGAGGAATTTAACATAGAAAGCAATGGGACCATGAATTAGTGGTGTACTTCCTATTACAGAGAATCATCAGAAATCCAATTTTTAGAAGTTGTACCTATTCCAATGAAAATAAGTCAAATTTGATGTTAGTGATCATGTTTAATCATCTTTTTTTGGTGAACCATCCTTGTTTATGGGAAATTTAAGCTCTTAAATTGGCATACTCAAGTATTTTAACCTTTTATGGTCATACAACATGCATGCAGTTAAGACTTGATTCCAAGTTCTTATTTTTGCATTTATTGTGATTGAAATCAATACAACATGTACTTTATGACTTGTATATGGTACAAAATAGCTCTTGGTCGAAATAATCCTATCATTTTTCAAGTTTTATTGTTTTTCTTATGGTAGCCTTTTACAATCTAGGCAAATGGTATATACTCATATAAGAATTCTAAAATCTCACTGTACATGCAATTTTGAACCAGTTTGGCAAGTTATCTAGCTGAGGGATATATAAATTGCTCTAAATAATCTATATTTTACCACAGAATTATGGTTTATCCCAAAAAAAGCCCTTTTCCAATTTAAAGAAAAAAGGGGGGACAATTTTCTCTTTTATGTCTTAAGTTTGGACTAATGTATTTTTATTTAATGAGGGACCTCTGATAAAAATATGACTATTGGTAAGCACATAGTTTTCCTAATAGAAATTAATAAATAAAACAATGATATTGAGAATAAAAAAAGTATATTGGCTATTGGTAATATCCATATGCAGTTTTCTTTGAATACCCCATATGTTACTACCAGTCAAATTTGAGCTTAAAATTAGTAAAATGGTATTTGGACTTAAGCTTTATATGTTTTTTATTGCTTGAAATAGATCATAGAATGAAAAAAAAAGTAATGTTCAAGTCAATATAGCAAGTTTGGTTCTGTTATAGGTGTAACACCACTAATTCGGGCCCGGCCAGAAAGCACATACCAGAAAGTAGTACATATTTAACACAAAATAGTTCCTACGCATGAGTGTAACTTTCAAAATATGTAGAGTATTTAGGTATTGTTGGTATCAAATGAAAGATTAAGGACTGGTGAGCATTTTAGAACACTTTTGGACTTTTAATTTTGAATATTAAAAAAACTGCATCAAATTTTAAAAAGAGGGTACATTTTGTCTGTTTGTCAGATTTGATGTACCTGTTTTGGTACATCCTAATTTCCGGGAACCAGTTCTTTCTTATATGCAATTAAAGGTATGTTGATTTTTTCAGTACAAGACACCATAAAGTGTTTCTTTGAAATGCAATAATTGCCACTTTATTTGAACTTAAAACAAAAGAGGTGTGCCTGTTTGAAATGGAGGAATTTAACATAGAAAGCAATGGGACCATGAATTAGTGGTGTACTTCCTATTACAGAGAATCATCAGAAATCCAATTTTTAGAAGTTGTACCTATTCCAATGAAAATAAGTCAAATTTGATGTTAGTGATCATGTTTAATCATCTTTTTTTGGTGAACCATCCTTGTTTATGGGAAATTTAAGCTCTTAAATTGGCATACTCAAGTATTTTAACCTTTTATGGTCATACAACATGCATGCAGTTAAGACTTGATTCCAAGTTCTTATTTTTGCATTTATTGTGATTGAAATCAATACAACATGTACTTTATGACTTGTATATGGTACAAAATAGCTCTTGGTCGAAATAATCCTATCATTTTTCAAGTTTTATTGTTTTTCTTATGGTAGCCTTTTACAATCTAGGCAAATGGTATATACTCATATAAGAATTCTAAAATCTCACTGTACATGCAATTTTGAACCAGTTTGGCAAGTTATCTAGCTGAGGGATATATAAATTGCTCTAAATAATCTATATTTTACCACAGAATTATGGTTTATCCCAAAAAAAGCCCTTTTCCAATTTAAAGAAAAAAGGGGGGACAATTTTCTCTTTTATGTCTTAAGTTTGGACTAATGTATTTTTATTTAATGAGGGACCTCTGATAAAAATATGACTATTGGTAAGCACATAGTTTTCCTAATAGAAATTAATAAATAAAACAATGATATTGAGAATAAAAAAAGTATATTGGCTATTGGTAATATCCATATGCAGTTTTCTTTGAATACCCCATATGTTACTACCAGTCAAATTTGAGCTTAAAATTAGTAAAATGGTATTTGGACTTAAGCTTTATATGTTTTTTATTGCTTGAAATAGATCATAGAATGAAAAAAAAAGTAATGTTCAAGTCAATATAGCAAGTTTGGTTCTGTTATAGGTGTAACACCACTAATTCGGGCCCGGCCAGAAAGCACATACCAGAAAGTAGTACATATTTAACACAAAATAGTTCCTACGCATGAGTGTAACTTTCAAAATATGTAGAGTATTTAGGTATTGTTGGTATCAAATGAAAGATTAAGGACTGGTGAGCATTTTAGAACACTTTTGGACTTTTAATTTTGAATATTAAAAAAACTGCATCAAATTTTAAAAAGAGGGTACATTTTGTCTGTTTGTCAGATTTGATGTACCTGTTTTGGTACATCCTAATTTCCGGGAACCAGTTCTTTCTTATATGCAATTAAAGGTATGTTGATTTTTTCAGTACAAGACACCATAAAGTGTTTCTTTGAAATGCAATAATTGCCACTTTATTTGAACTTAAAACAAAAGAGGTGTGCCTGTTTGAAATGGAGGAATTTAACATAGAAAGCAATGGGACCATGAATTAGTGGTGTACTTCCTATTACAGAGAATCATCAGAAATCCAATTTTTAGAAGTTGTACCTATTCCAATGAAAATAAGTCAAATTTGATGTTAGTGATCATGTTTAATCATCTTTTTTTGGTGAACCATCCTTGTTTATGGGAAATTTAAGCTCTTAAATTGGCATACTCAAGTATTTTAACCTTTTATGGTCATACAACATGCATGCAGTTAAGACTTGATTCCAAGTTCTTATTTTTGCATTTATTGTGATTGAAATCAATACAACATGTACTTTATGACTTGTATATGGTACAAAATAGCTCTTGGTCGAAATAATCCTATCATTTTTCAAGTTTTATTGTTTTTCTTATGGTAGCCTTTTACAATCTAGGCAAATGGTATATACTCATATAAGAATTCTAAAATCTCACTGTACATGCAATTTTGAACCAGTTTGGCAAGTTATCTAGCTGAGGGATATATAAATTGCTCTAAATAATCTATATTTTACCACAGAATTATGGTTTATCCCAAAAAAAGCCCTTTTCCAATTTAAAGAAAAAAGGGGGGACAATTTTCTCTTTTATGTCTTAAGTTTGGACTAATGTATTTTTATTTAATGAGGGACCTCTGATAAAAATATGACTATTGGTAAGCACATAGTTTTCCTAATAGAAATTAATAAATAAAACAATGATATTGAGAATAAAAAAAGTATATTGGCTATTGGTAATATCCATATGCAGTTTTCTTTGAATACCCCATATGTTACTACCAGTCAAATTTGAGCTTAAAATTAGTAAAATGGTATTTGGACTTAAGCTTTATATGTTTTTTATTGCTTGAAATAGATCATAGAATGAAAAAAAAAGTAATGTTCAAGTCAATATAGCAAGTTTGGTTCTGTTATAGGTGTAACACCACTAATTCGGGCCCGGCCAGAAAGCACATACCAGAAAGTAGTACATATTTAACACAAAATAGTTCCTACGCATGAGTGTAACTTTCAAAATATGTAGAGTATTTAGGTATTGTTGGTATCAAATGAAAGATTAAGGACTGGTGAGCATTTTAGAACACTTTTGGACTTTTAATTTTGAATATTAAAAAAACTGCATCAAATTTTAAAAAGAGGGTACATTTTGTCTGTTTGTCAGATTTGATGTACCTGTTTTGGTACATCCTAATTTCCGGGAACCAGTTCTTTCTTATATGCAATTAAAGGTATGTTGATTTTTTCAGTACAAGACACCATAAAGTGTTTCTTTGAAATGCAATAATTGCCACTTTATTTGAACTTAAAACAAAAGAGGTGTGCCTGTTTGAAATGGAGGAATTTAACATAGAAAGCAATGGGACCATGAATTAGTGGTGTACTTCCTATTACAGAGAATCATCAGAAATCCAATTTTTAGAAGTTGTACCTATTCCAATGAAAATAAGTCAAATTTGATGTTAGTGATCATGTTTAATCATCTTTTTTTGGTGAACCATCCTTGTTTATGGGAAATTTAAGCTCTTAAATTGGCATACTCAAGTATTTTAACCTTTTATGGTCATACAACATGCATGCAGTTAAGACTTGATTCCAAGTTCTTATTTTTGCATTTATTGTGATTGAAATCAATACAACATGTACTTTATGACTTGTATATGGTACAAAATAGCTCTTGGTCGAAATAATCCTATCATTTTTCAAGTTTTATTGTTTTTCTTATGGTAGCCTTTTACAATCTAGGCAAATGGTATATACTCATATAAGAATTCTAAAATCTCACTGTACATGCAATTTTGAACCAGTTTGGCAAGTTATCTAGCTGAGGGATATATAAATTGCTCTAAATAATCTATATTTTACCACAGAATTATGGTTTATCCCAAAAAAAGCCCTTTTCCAATTTAAAGAAAAAAGGGGGGACAATTTTCTCTTTTATGTCTTAAGTTTGGACTAATGTATTTTTATTTAATGAGGGACCTCTGATAAAAATATGACTATTGGTAAGCACATAGTTTTCCTAATAGAAATTAATAAATAAAACAATGATATTGAGAATAAAAAAAGTATATTGGCTATTGGTAATATCCATATGCAGTTTTCTTTGAATACCCCATATGTTACTACCAGTCAAATTTGAGCTTAAAATTAGTAAAATGGTATTTGGACTTAAGCTTTATATGTTTTTTATTGCTTGAAATAGATCATAGAATGAAAAAAAAAGTAATGTTCAAGTCAATATAGCAAGTTTGGTTCTGTTATAGGTGTAACACCACTAATTCGGGCCCGGCCAGAAAGCACATACCAGAAAGTAGTACATATTTAACACAAAATAGTTCCTACGCATGAGTGTAACTTTCAAAATATGTAGAGTATTTAGGTATTGTTGGTATCAAATGAAAGATTAAGGACTGGTGAGCATTTTAGAACACTTTTGGACTTTTAATTTTGAATATTAAAAAAACTGCATCAAATTTTAAAAAGAGGGTACATTTTGTCTGTTTGTCAGATTTGATGTACCTGTTTTGGTACATCCTAATTTCCGGGAACCAGTTCTTTCTTATATGCAATTAAAGGTATGTTGATTTTTTCAGTACAAGACACCATAAAGTGTTTCTTTGAAATGCAATAATTGCCACTTTATTTGAACTTAAAACAAAAGAGGTGTGCCTGTTTGAAATGGAGGAATTTAACATAGAAAGCAATGGGACCATGAATTAGTGGTGTACTTCCTATTACAGAGAATCATCAGAAATCCAATTTTTAGAAGTTGTACCTATTCCAATGAAAATAAGTCAAATTTGATGTTAGTGATCATGTTTAATCATCTTTTTTTGGTGAACCATCCTTGTTTATGGGAAATTTAAGCTCTTAAATTGGCATACTCAAGTATTTTAACCTTTTATGGTCATACAACATGCATGCAGTTAAGACTTGATTCCAAGTTCTTATTTTTGCATTTATTGTGATTGAAATCAATACAACATGTACTTTATGACTTGTATATGGTACAAAATAGCTCTTGGTCGAAATAATCCTATCATTTTTCAAGTTTTATTGTTTTTCTTATGGTAGCCTTTTACAATCTAGGCAAATGGTATATACTCATATAAGAATTCTAAAATCTCACTGTACATGCAATTTTGAACCAGTTTGGCAAGTTATCTAGCTGAGGGATATATAAATTGCTCTAAATAATCTATATTTTACCACAGAATTATGGTTTATCCCAAAAAAAGCCCTTTTCCAATTTAAAGAAAAAAGGGGGGACAATTTTCTCTTTTATGTCTTAAGTTTGGACTAATGTATTTTTATTTAATGAGGGACCTCTGATAAAAATATGACTATTGGTAAGCACATAGTTTTCCTAATAGAAATTAATAAATAAAACAATGATATTGAGAATAAAAAAAGTATATTGGCTATTGGTAATATCCATATGCAGTTTTCTTTGAATACCCCATATGTTACTACCAGTCAAATTTGAGCTTAAAATTAGTAAAATGGTATTTGGACTTAAGCTTTATATGTTTTTTATTGCTTGAAATAGATCATAGAATGAAAAAAAAAGTAATGTTCAAGTCAATATAGCAAGTTTGGTTCTGTTATAGGTGTAACACCACTAATTCGGGCCCGGCCAGAAAGCACATACCAGAAAGTAGTACATATTTAACACAAAATAGTTCCTACGCATGAGTGTAACTTTCAAAATATGTAGAGTATTTAGGTATTGTTGGTATCAAATGAAAGATTAAGGACTGGTGAGCATTTTAGAACACTTTTGGACTTTTAATTTTGAATATTAAAAAAACTGCATCAAATTTTAAAAAGAGGGTACATTTTGTCTGTTTGTCAGATTTGATGTACCTGTTTTGGTACATCCTAATTTCCGGGAACCAGTTCTTTCTTATATGCAATTAAAGGTATGTTGATTTTTTCAGTACAAGACACCATAAAGTGTTTCTTTGAAATGCAATAATTGCCACTTTATTTGAACTTAAAACAAAAGAGGTGTGCCTGTTTGAAATGGAGGAATTTAACATAGAAAGCAATGGGACCATGAATTAGTGGTGTACTTCCTTGTGGCAGGGTTCCTAGAGATCGACTCGATATCCCGGATGTTATGACGTCAATCCAATCAAATTTGAATGCAAACATATTCAGAGTAGGGGCCTTGTACTTCCGGTAATCTAGAGACCTTACTCTTCAAAATTATTTACCGTTCATATGGAACTCTAGTCAGAACTCTAGTTCCATCCGAACTTGGCCACAAAAACGACATTGGAACACAATGACAATGGCTGCCGTGAAAAGACAATTACAATTTCGGATCCGATTCCGGAAGCGGATAAGGGTAATTCCGGGTTTTTGGCGAATCCAGGCAGGTGACAAAATACATCTATGCATGGTAAATGAATATAAACACTAGAATTGAAAAACAAAAGATATATGTAAAAGAAAGAAAAAGCAGAAATTATTTTAAACAGAAACTCAAAATTACTTTTGAAAAATTTTAATGTCAAAATCCAATACAATGTGACAGCTGGGAACAGTACATCTAACAATATATATGTTCCTGGTCACAGTTTAAATTTTCTTTATCAGTGATAAATGTTGATAATGCATGTAAGATGCTTTTAAAGTGTAAACATATTACTGCAATGTTGAAGGGATATTTTTTTTTCTCAATTTTGAAGGATCAGTTAAAGTAGCTGGAAGATTCTTACTTTATTTTCACAAATAACTACCTGAATGTAGGCAAATCATATGATATATAGGTGGCGTCCTCTACCCCCTCCTGTTTGATAACTTTGAAACGGATGACCTCTCAACCATATACATTCATGTATGGGACTATATATATAACTAATCAAATGAAATATAAGGGGAGTCCATGGGGTGACCCACCCCCTCCTGTTTGGGAACTTAAGAAACGGTCGAGATCCCCACCCCTAAACAATATATATTCATGTATGGGTCAATATAACTAATTAAATGAAATATAGGGGGAGTCTCCCTACCCCCTCCTGTTTGAGAACTTGGAAACCGATGAGATCCCCACCCCTAAACCATATATATTCATGTATGGGACAATATAACAAATCAATTGAAATATAGGGGAAGTCCCTGGGGTCATCCTATCCCTTCCTGTTTGAGAACTTGAAAACCCTCGAGATCCCCACCCCTAAACCATATATATTCATGTATGGAACAATATAACAAATCAAATGAAATATAGGGGAAGTCCCTGGGGTCACCCTACCCCTTCCTGTTTGAGAACTTGAAAACCCTCGAGATCCCCACCCCTAAACCATATATATTCATGTATGGGACAATATAACAAATCATTTACATTTACTATGGGCAGGTCAGTCAGACCTCACCTTTGATCCTTGTAGTAGTGAACATTTGTCTGATTTGTGTCGCATAACTATTGTACTATAGAACACATACTCAGTTTTCTTTACAGGGAAACCAGTCCATTCATACTATTACATGTTCGTACTAAGTCAACACTTACTACTAACAGTCAACTAAAACCAACGTTAACTACCAACTACAATCATTGCGAACTTGTACCACTGCAGACTCACCATAAAAAATATACATTTATATATTCATTGCTATTGAAACCTTGATAACATATAAATTATTTGCCTTAATAATTAATTCATTAGATAAACATAAATGTACAATATATGAATGTTTAATGCCACATCAGAGGCGGATTTAGAGAGTTTTTCAGTGCCCCCCCCACCTTTCTATTTTTGAGAAAAAATTTGGTTGATTATATAGGGAATCACTGAAGCATGACTGGAGCAGGTCCCCTGTTAGGCAGGCAGTGGGCCCCCACTTATGAAAATTTCTGGATCCGCCACTGCACATAATTACGTTTGCCTGGTTTTTGGTTAACTGCCTTCAGCGCTTACAGCGCTTTGATTAATTATTGGCCTAGTTTTCAAGTTAGTCCAAATTGGGGTCCAAAATTAAACTTTGTTTGTTTTCATCAAAAATTGAATAATTGGGGTTCTTTGATATGCCAAATCTAACTGTGTATGTAGATTCTTAATTTTTGGTCCAGTTTTCAAATTGGTCTACATTAAGGTCCAAAGGGTCCAAAATTAAACTAAGTTTGATTTTAACAAAAATTAAATTCTTGGGCTTATTTGATATGCTTTTTCTAAATATGTACTTTGATTTTTGATTATGGGCCCAGTTTTCAAGTTGGTCCAAATCAGGATTCCATATCAAGTATTGTGCAATAGCAAGAAATTTTTAATTGCACAGTATTGCACAATAGCAAGAAATATATAATTGCACAATATTGTGCAATAGCAATTAATTTTCAATTGGAGTTATCTTTCTTTGTATAGAATAGTAGTTGATAATATATGTTGGAAATTTGCCAGACATGACTATGATGTCATTTTCTATTTTTATTTGCCAATAACTTTATGTAAATAACTTCATTGGAAATTTGCCAATATAAAATGTTGCTGATGAAGCTTTTTTCCTTATCTTATCTAAAATGTTTTTAGATAATGTATGTTGGACATTTGGCAGACATGACTATGATGTCATTTTCTATTTTATTTGCCAATAACTTTATGTAAATAACTTCATTGGAAATTTGCCAATATAAAATGTTGCTGATGAAGTTTTTTTTATTGTTTTATACAATAAACAATGTATATTCACTTTTACTACCAACCAATCTTTACCATTCAGTGATAACAAACACTTTATTTTACATTTTAATATTTTATGATGTATTTAAAAGAGTAGTTATTGTTGCAAACTCCATTAGAAATTTGAATTAATATCAGTTTTGGAAAAAGGGAAGCGGGGATGTGAAAAAAAAGGGGGGGGGTTAAATTTTTCTCATTTCAGATTTCATAAATAAAAAGAAAATTTCTTCAAACATTTTTTTGAGAGGATTAATATTCAACAGCATAGTGAATTGCTCAAAGGCAAAAAAAAAACTTTTAAGTTCATTAGACCACATTCATTCTGTGTCAGAAACCTATGCTGTGTCAACTATTTAATTTTAGATTTAAAAAGTTTGAAGAAGAAATCTTTAATTGATTTGTAAAATCTTGACATTTGTTTTGTGTAAAAAAAAACCATGTAATGTCAAAAATTTGATCACAATCCAAATTCAGAGCTGTATCACGCTTGAATGTTTTGTCCATACTTGCCCCAACTGTTCAGTGTTCGACCTCTGCGGTCGTATAAAGATGCGCCCTGCGGAGCACCTGGTTTTATTATGGTTTAATAACAGTTTCTATGCAAAAAGTAGAACAGTAGAACAATTATAATTTAGAATCATGTTTTAAATACACCATTTACACTGAAACCAGAAGTGTGCATTTGAAAGGCAGGAATTTCAACAAGACCAGACTTGATTGATATCTTCAGTGTTAAGGATATATTACCCCTGAATCACGACTTTTACTAATTTAGGCAAAAACATTAAAGAAGCACAACAAAAATTATCAACAGGACAAGATCTATAAATATTTCATGGTGACAAAAGTTGTCATTTGATTCCATTTAATGGTGAGTTTTACCCAATTTGTTGCATATTTGGTCAAAATTATAGTAGTGAAAGAAAAGTTGTAAATAGCAAAAATGATCAGGAAGGCAAGATGTGCGAATATATACAACACGGCTTATTTTGTCCGTGGACTCCTTGTAGGCCTTATTGCCTGTTTATGATGCTATTACCCTTAAATGAGAGTTTTTGTGTTGGACAAAAACTATACAAGATGAAAGAGAAACTTATCATAAAAAAAAAATATCAGTAAAAAGGTCAATAAGGTTGAAATTGTAATAAAAGTTATTGCCCTTGAATGACGATTTCCCCCCCCCCCCCCCCCCCCATTTTGTTCACCATGAAAGATAGAATAATATTACTGTAGAAGCTGAAGATGGTACCATACATATGCGTATGCGTCGATAGAAAAACAACAGTGCACACGCTGAAATGTCTCGCCTGCTTTAACCTTGATCACTGATCCATGAAATAAGGTCGAGGTCAGGAAAAATCTGTTTGACTGACATGGAGACGTCACAAGGAATCCATACACCAAATATGGTTATCCTATTACTTAGGCACTGGATTTGACTCTTCTATGTATTGATGGACACAGTTACGAACATCCATATACAAAGATTGTCGGTGTGAAATTCACAAACATATCATTCTATTGTTAAGATATAAAAAGGGACAGAAGATATAAAAAGTAAACACCAGTCTTGCTCCTGGCAAGTACAGATCCTGTGACAAGTCTCATTCAATGGTGTAATATCTGGGGGGTTCCAACTATATGCTCCCATTCAAATGCATTGATCGGCCAAAAAAAAGGGGGGTTCCAACCCCCCCCCCCCCCCTCCCTTGGATCCGCCACTGGGACTGTGGCGACAAGTAGGACAAAACTGTGTAACTGTAACTGTATAAACACAGTCTACCTTTAAATATACATTGACAAAAGACCAAGTTTGAATGGATTTTCTGAATTTTTAATATAATCGATGCTATTAAAATTCACGGTATTGAGCAATACTGAATTTCATCTCAATATTACAGTCGAAGTATAGATCAGTTTTCCATGATCCATAAAATTTACCTGTTTATTTTATTGAAAAACATGGAATTATATCGACATTAATGTAGAGAGGGTTAATAATGGATACACTTATAGAAATGGTGAGTGTTCATTGATAGATTGCTTTAGTGTTTACTTTAACTACGGAAAATCTTATATTTTTTGTAACTAAGGTTACATTTAAAGCATGTGTATGCTATCAGAGACCTATATGATGCTATTGACGTTTGTCATTTATCACAGAGATAAATTTTTAAAATGAGGTATGTAAAGAAAAGAATTCGTAATAAGGGTTCTTAAATTTTTTCTTCATTATAAATTGTATTTGAATAAAAGGGAGATAGATGTCAAAGAGACAAAACCAGACAACAAAAACCGTTATCTAGGGGCCAACACACGGTCCCTAACAATACAGCGCATACCTGCCAACTTTTCAAAATGCTCATGGGGGTTTTGCGTGCAAGATGGCTGATGTAGCCCTACAAAAACTTCAAGGGGACCTTTATGTATATTATAATGTTGTTTTTAGGCTTCTTCATACTGTTACAAGCCTTTAGCCACTATAAAACTAATTGGTTTGTTTAAATTTGTGGACAAAATTGCTCTTTCAAAATTTCCATTTAGGAGCCTCCATGGGGGAAATCCCCCGCAAATAGTGACAGTTGGCAGGTATGACAGCGGTGTTTTTTCCCCTTCAAAATGTGAAGATCTAAGTCGTTCCAAATCTAGATAAGAAACGAATAAAATGTAATTCAATTAGATAACTATCGGATAATCTCTTTTCAGTCCGATCCAAAGCATCTATTATTTCTATTATTTCCAACAATAATATTGATGTAAAAACTTAAAAGGACTGTCTGTATCATTATTACACCACCTTAAGTCTCTCTCGACTGACCTTGATCTAAACTTTGGATGTAAGACCATGCCTATCAAGTTATAATTTCAAATGAGCTTAATTGATTTACGTGAAGTAAACTGTTTACAGAAGAAATATTGAACCCGGCCTATTGATTTACAGACAACATGGCATATCCTACTTGGGTTGTATTCAAGCTTTTTGTAGAAAGATATGCGGTATGGGTTTTGCTCATTGTGGAAGACATTACGATGACATACAATTGATAATTTATAAGTCATTTGGTCTCTAGTTGTTTTATTGTCAATCAATCGTACCACATCTTCATACAGCAGACTATACTATTTAGACTGTTCTGACCATTATAGTTTTTGATCATCGGCTGTTAGATATGTCAAACAACGCGGAGTCTTTCCTATAATTGTTTTTCAAGAAAAAATTGACACGCGCATTGGATTTAAAATCATTCTCCTGTTCATAATATTAACGAAAGAGAAGTTCAAATAAAGATAATGATCCAACTATGTGGTGTTGTTACTGTCTCGTTAATATATTAGGGAGGTATGATCGCTCACAAGCATGCTGAACATTGCTACATTCTTAAGTGCATGTCCTAAGCCTGGAAACTTAATTACCGTGGCTGTACATGTTGTTGGTCGTTGCCTGTTGTACGTCTTTTTCTATCACTTTAGGAGTATTTTTAAATTGTTGACATTTTGTCATTTCGGTGCCAGTTATGTCTTACTGTAGGGTATGGATGAAGGTCGTATTATGAAATGTAACACACATTTTGTCATGAGCAGTTATCTCAATGACTATCATACCATATCACCTTATTTTTATGATTCGCGTATGTCACTACATAAATATGAACATATTGAGCCAACAATGTAATGCCAATTCCATAGGAACACCTTCAAGGAAGGAAAATAACAATGAGAAAGGGAACGTCGTACCGTTTGTCATTATTTTGGTGTGTGTATTTAATGACATATAAAATTGAGAATGGAAATGGGGAATGTGTCAAAGAGAGAACAACCCGACCATAGAACAGACAACAGCAGAAGGTCACCAACAGGTTTTCAATGCAGCGAGAAATTCCCGAACCCGGAGGCGTCCTTCAGCTGGCCCCTAAACAAATATATATACTAGTTCAGTGATAATGAACGCCATACTTAACTCCAAATTGTACACAAGAAATTAAAATTAAAAATAAAACAAGACTAACAAAGGCTAGGGTCTCCTGACTTGGGACAGGCGCAAAAATGCGGCGGGGTTTAACATGTTTATGAGATCTCAACCCTCCCCCTTTACCTCTAGCCAATGTAGAATAGTAAACGCATAACATTACGCACATTTAAATTCAGTTCAAGAGAAGTCCGAGTCTGATGTCAGAAGATGTAAACAAAGAAAATAAACAAAATGACATTAATACATAAATAACAACATACTACTAGCAGTTAACTGACATGCCATCATAACGTATATAAGAAGAACATAACCCGTGTCATGCCAACAACTGGTTTTTAAATAAATGTGTCTAGTTCCGATGCAAAGACCCTATTAGTGAATCAATTTTAACGCCAAAATATGCAATCTTTAATGACCTGACAACAGTATCGTAACTATATCCCTTCTTAATAAGTCTATTTAAAGGTTTTGTAAGCTTCTGAGGTGAATACTGACATGTTTGTGCTTTATGAAGAATATTTCCATAAAAAATTGGATGTGAAATACCTGAACGTATAAGAAGTCTGCATGTTGAGCTATATTTACGAATGATGTCCTTATACCGATGATAAAATTTGGTAAATGGTTTGACTAGTTTGTGATATCGAAAACCCTGGTGTAATAATTTTTCAGTAATACATAAATTTCTCTCGTTAAAATCTAAAATATTGTTACATACACGAGCGAATCGTACAAGTTGAGATATATAAACACTGTTAGATGTTTACAAGGGAACGTCACCATCTAAACATGGATAATTGACGATAGGAAATGAAAAATCGTAAAATCGATGATCTGTTTTAAATAAAATGACTGATGAAAACCCAAGTAGAGAACCGGGCTGAAGTACGTTCACTATTCACTATTCACTTTTCACTATTCAAAATTCATGAATAGTGAATTGTGTTTTTGTGCACTATTCACTATTCAAGTTTATTATTGAATAACTTTAATATCTTCTTGTATGTCCTGGATATATAAAAAGAAGATGTTGTATGATTGCCAATGAGACAAAACTTCACAAGAGACTAAATTACACAGCAACTAACAGCTACAGGTCATTGTACAGCCTTCAACTATAAGAAAAGCTCATACACCATAGTTAGTCACCGAATAAGAACGGCCTTATTAATGTACAAAAAATTCACGAAAAACAATAAAGTATTTAACACAGCAAAAAACGACAACCACTTGATTACACACTCCTTACTTGGGACAGGTACATACATGTATACAGAATGTGGCGGGGGTTAAATATATTAGCGTGACCCCCCCCCCCCCCCCCTAACCTAGGACAGTGGTGAAACAGTGCAACATAAGAACGACCTTATAAAAATGATTTGTGTAAGGCTAAACTAAACTCATCGAATGAATACAAATAGAAATACATGTAACACAAAACATAGAGTAATCGCGGACAGATATACTTGTACATCTCAACAACAAAAAGACACTAAGTACAGTTCTGAGAGTACTCGCAGCTACTGATACATGTATAATACATTATACGGTACAATTGTCGCACTTAAGTTGTAACATATATTTCGTAAAGGGGAAAAAAAGGGGGGGGGTGGTGGTCCACTTTTATTCATCAAGCATTAATCTTATCATTCGTTTCCCCCATCATTACTCTATCGAATTGTTCCCACCAAATGAAAACCACCGGGGAGGGCAAACTAATTATAATGTCTCAAAGTGCCAATAATTCTTTTCTAAATCTCATTATCCAATTTAATATAAATACTCTAATCTCATTTTTTTCACATTTATGCATAAAACATGGAAAATATAAAAACTATAAATATATATATACAGGTAACAAAAGTTTCGTATAAAAAAAGTTTCGTATAAAAAACAAGGGGTATTTTCTCAGAGAAAAATCTAATAGTCGCACTAAAAAAGAGGATACCGTAAACCCTTGAATCATAAAACAAGAAAAAATACTTCCAAAGGACGTTACGATCGAGTTTTGAACCCTCGAATCCCCTAATATCAGGTATATCCTATATGCCATAAGAAAGCTTATAAAATGAGGAACACAAGCTATTTTATGAATATAGTGCACGGATTTGGTTTAAGGGATATTACGGGGTCCATATTACGGCGCTCAAAAATAAAAAACGGCCAAAATCAAGAAAAAATAATTCCAAAGGACGTCACGATCGAGTTTTAAACCCTCGAATCCCCTAACTGCAGGTATATCCTATATACCATAAGAAAGCTTATATAATAAGGAACATAAGCTATATAGTGAATATAGTGCACAGATTCGGTTTAAGGGGTATCGAGGCGCCCGAAAATAAAAAACAGTCAAAATAAAAAAAAAAATACTTCCAAAAGACGTTACGATCGAGTTTTGAACCCTCGAATCCCCTAATTACAGGTATATCCTATATACCATAAGAAAGCTTATAAAATAAGGAACACAAGCTTTATAGTGAATATAGTGCACAGATTCGGTTTAAGGGGTATCGAGGCGCCCGAAAATAAAAAAAACAGTTGAAATCAAGAAAAAATACTTCCAAAGGACGTTACGATCGAGTTTTGAACCCTCGAATCCCCTAATTACAGGTATAACCTATATACAATAAGAAAGCTTATAAAATAAGGAACACACGCTTCATAGTGAATATAGTGCACAGATTCGGTTTAAGGGGTATCGAGGCGCCCGAAAACAAAAAACAGCCGAAATCAAGAAAAAATACTTCCAAAGGACGTTACGATCGAGTTTTGAATCCTCGAATCCCCTAATTACAGGTATATCCTATATACCATAAGAAAGCTTATAAAATAAGGAACACAAGCTTCATAGTGAATATAGTGCACAGATTCGGTTTAAGGGGTATCGAGGCGCCCGAAAATAAAAAAAACAGTCGAAATCAAGAAAAAATACTTCCAAAGGACGTTACGATCGAGTTTTGAACCCTCGAATCCCCTAATTACAGGTATATCCTTTATACCATAAGAAAGCTTATAAAAAAAGGAACACACGCTTCATAGTGAATATAGTGCACAGATTCGGTTTAAGGGGTATCGAGGCGCCCGAAAATAAAAAAAACAGTTGAAATCAAGAAAAAATACTTCCAAAGGACGTTACGATCGAGTTTTGAACCCTCGAATCCCCTAATTACAGGTATAACCTATATACAATAAGAAAGCTTATAAAATAAGGAACAAACGCTTCATAGTGAATATAGTGCACAGATTCGGTTTAAGGGGTATCGAGGCGCCCGAAAATAAAAAACAGTCAAAATCAAGAAAAAATACTTCCAAAGGACGTTACGATCGAGTTTTGAACCCTCGAATCCCCTAATTACAGGTATATCCTATATACCATAAGAAAGCTTATAAAATAAGGAACACAAGCTTCATAGTGAATATAGTGCACAGATTCGGTTTAAGGGGTATCGAGGCGCCCGAAAATAAAAAAAACAGTCGAAATCAAGAAAAAATACTTCCAAAGGACGTTACGATCGAGTTTTGAACCCTCGAATCCCCTAATTACAGGTATATCCTTTATACCATAAGAAAGCTTATAAAAAAAGGAACACAAGCTTCATAGTGAATATAGTGCACAGATTCGGTTTAAGGGGTATCGAGGCGCCCGAAAATAAAAAAAACAGTTGAAATCAAGAAAAAATACTTCCAAAGGACGTTACGATCGAGTTTTGAACCCTCGAATCCCCTAATTACAGGTATAACCTATATACAATAAGAAAGCTTATAAAATAAGAAACACACGCTTCATAGTGAATATAGTGCACAGATTCGGTTTAAGGGGTATCGAGGCGCCCGAAAACAAAAAACAGCCGAAATCAAGAAAAAATACTTCCAAAGGACGTTACGATCGAGTTTTGAATCCTCGAATCCCCTAATTACAGGTATATCCTATATACCATAAGAAAGCTTATAAAATAAGGAACACAAGCTTCATAGTGAATATAGTGCACAGATTCGGTTTAAGGGGTATCGAGGCGCCCGAAAATAAAAAACAGTCAAAATCAAGAAAAAATACTTCCAAAGGACGTTACGATCGAGTTTTGAACCCTCGAATCCCCTAATTACAGGTATATCCTATATACCATAAGAAAGCTTATAAAATAAGGAACACAAGCTTCATAGTGAATATAGTGCACAGATTCGGTTTAAGGGGTATCGAGGCGCCCGAAAATAAAAAAAACAGTCGAAATCAAGAAAAAATACTTCCAAAGGACGTTACGATCGAGTTTTGAACCCTCTAATCCCCTAATTACAGGTATATCCTTTATACCATAAGAAAGCTTATAAAAAAAGGAACACAAGCTTCATAGTGAATATAGTGCACAGATTCGGTTTAAGGGGTATCGAGGCGCCCGAAAATAAAAAACAGTCAAAATCAAGAAAAAATACTTCCAAAGAACGTTACGATCGAGTTTTGAACCCTCTAATCCCCTAATTACAGGTATATCCTTTATACCATAAGAAAGCTTATAAAAAAAGGAACACAAGCTTCATAGTGAATATAGTGCACAGATTCGGTTTAAGGGGTATCGAGGCGCCCGAAAATAAAAAACAGTCAAAATAAAAAAAAAAATACTTCCAAAAGACGTTACGATCGAGTTTTGAACCCTCGAATCCCCTAATTACAGGTATATCCTATATACCATAAGAAAGCTTATAAAATAAGGAACACAAGCTTTATAGTGAATATAGTGCACAGATTCGGTTTAAGGGGTATCGAGGCGCCCGAAAATAAAAAAAACAGTTGAAATCAAGAAAAAATACTTCCAAAGGACGTTACGATCGAGTTTTGAACCCTCGAATCCCCTAATTACAGGTATAACCTATATACAATAAGAAAGCTTATAAAATAAGGAACACACGCTTCATAGTGAATATAGTGCACAGATTCGGTTTAAGGGGTATCGAGGCGCCCGAAAACAAAAAACAGCCGAAATCAAGAAAAAATACTTCCAAAGGACGTTACGATCGAGTTTTGAATCCTCGAATCCCCTAATTACAGGTATATCCTATATACCATAAGAAAGCTTATAAAATAAGGAACACAAGCTTCATAGTGAATATAGTGCACAGATTCGGTTTAAGGGGTATCGAGGCGCCCGAAAATAAAAAAAAACAGTCGAAATCAAGAAAAAATACTTCCAAAGGACGTTACGATCGAGTTTTGAACCCTCGAATCCCCTAATTACAGGTATATCCTTTATACCATAAGAAAGCTTATAAAATAAGGAACACAAGCTTCATAGTGAATATAGTGCACAGATTCGGTTTAAGGGGTATCGAGGCGCCCGAAAATAAAAAAAACAGTCGAAATCAAGAAAAAATACTTCCAAAGGACGTTACGATCGAGTTTTGAACCCTCTAATCCCCTAATTACAGGTATATCCTTTATACCATAAGAAAGCTTATAAAAAAAGGAACACAAGCTTCATAGTGAATATAGTGCACAGATTCGGTTTAAGGGGTATCGAGGCGCCCGAAAATAAAAAACAGTCAAAATCAAGAAAAAATACTTCCAAAGAACGTTGCGATCAAGTTTTGAACCCTCGAATCCCCTAATTACAGGTATAATCTACATACCATAAGAAAGCTTATAAAGTAAGGAACACAAGCTTCATAGTTAATATAGTGCACAGATTCGGTTTAAGGGGTATCGAGGCGCCCGAAAATAAAAAACAGTCAAAATCAAGAAGAAATACTTCCAAAGGACGTTACGATCGAGTTTTGAACCCTCGAATCCCCTAATTACAGGTATATCCTATATACCATAAGAAAGCTTATAAAATAAGGAACACAAGCTTTATAGTGAATATAGTGCACAGATTCGGTTTAAGGGGTATCGAGGCGCCCGAAAATAAAAAACGGCCAAAATTAAGAAAAATTACTTCCAACGGACGTTACGATCGAGTTCTGAACCCTCGAATCCCCTAATTACAGGTTATCCTATATACCATAAGAAAGCTTATAAAATAAGGAACACAAGCTTTATAGTGAATATAGTGCACAGATTCGGTTTAAGGGGTATTGAGGCGCCCGAAAATATAAAACGGCCAAAATCAAGAAAAATTACTTCCAAAGGACGTTATGATCGAGTTTTGAACCCTCGAATCCCCTAATCACAGGTATATCCTTTATACCATAGGAAAGCTTATACAATTAGGAACACAAGCTTTGATGTGAATATAGTGCTCAGATTCGGTTTAAGGAGTATCGAGGCGCCCGAAAATAAAAAAAACAGTCGAAATCAAGAAAAAATACTTCCAAAGGACGTTACGATCGAGTTTTGAACCCTCTAATCCCCTAATTACAGGTATATCCTTTATACCATAAGAAAGCTTATAAAAAAAGGAACACAAGCTTCATAGTGAATATAGTGCACAGATTCGGTTTAAGGGGTATCGAGGCGCCCGAAAATAAAAAACAGTCAAAATCAAGAAAAAATACTTCCAAAGAACGTTACGATCGAGTTTTGAACCCTCTAATCCCCTAATTACAGGTATATCCTTTATACCATAAGAAAGCTTATAAAAAAAGGAACACAAGCTTCATAGTGAATATAGTGCACAGATTCGGTTTAAGGGGTATCGAGGCGCCCGAAAATAAAAAACAGTCAAAATAAAAAAAAAAATACTTCCAAAAGACGTTACGATCGAGTTTTGAACCCTCGAATCCCCTAATTACAGGTATATCCTATATACCATAAGAAAGCTTATAAAATAAGGAACACAAGCTTTATAGTGAATATAGTGCACAGATTCGGTTTAAGGGGTATCGAGGCGCCCGAAAATAAAAAAAAACAGTTGAAATCAAGAAAAAATACTTCCAAAGGACGTTACGATCGAGTTTTGAACCCTCGAATCCCCTAATTACAGGTATAACCTATATACAATAAGAAAGCTTATAAAATAAGGAACACACGCTTCATAGTGAATATAGTGCACAGATTCGGTTTAAGGGGTATCGAGGCGCCCGAAAACAAAAAACAGCCGAAATCAAGAAAAAATACTTCCAAAGGACGTTACGATCGAGTTTTGAACCCTCTAATCCCCTAATTACAGGTATATCCTTTATACCATAAGAAAGCTTATAAAAAAAGGAACACAAGCTTCATAGTGAATATAGTGCACAGATTCGGTTTAAGGGGTATCGAGGCGCCCGAAAATAAAAAACAGTCAAAATCAAGAAAAAATACTTCCAAAGAACGTTGCGATCAAGTTTTGAACCCTCGAATCCCCTAATTACAGGTATAATCTACATACCATAAGAAAGCTTATAAAATAAGGAACACAAGCTTCATAGTGAATATAGTGCACAGATTCGGTTTAAGGGGTATCGAGGCGCCCGAAAATAAAAAACGGCCAAAATTAAGAAAAATTACTTCCAACGGACGTTACGATCGAGTTCTGAACCCTCGAATCCCCTAATTACAGGTTATCCTATATACCATAAGAAAGCTTATAAAATGAGGAACACAAGCTTTATAGTGAATATAGTGCACAGATTCGGTTTAAGGGGTATTGAGGCGCCCGAAAATATAAAACGGCCAAAATCAAGAAAAATTACTTCCAAAGGACGTTATGATCGAGTTTTGAACCCTCGAATCCCCTAATTACAGGTATAACCTATATACAATAAGAAAGCTTATAAAATAAGGAACACACGCTTCATAGTGAATATAGTGCACAGATTCGGTTTAAGGGGTATCGAGGCGCCCGAAAACAAAAAACAGCCGAAATCAAGAAAAAATACTTCCAAAGGACGTTACGATCGAGTTTTGAATCCTCGAATCCCCTAATTACAGGTATATCCTATATACCATAAGAAAGCTTATAAAATAAGGAACACAAGCTTCATAGTGAATATAGTGCACAGATTCGGTTTAAGGGGTATCGAGGCGCCCGAAAATAAAAAACAGTCAAAATCAAGAAAAAATACTTCCAAAGGACGTTACGATCGAGTTTTGAATCCTCGAATCCCCTAATTACAGGTATATCCTATATACCATAAGAAAGCTTATAAAATAAGGAACACAAGCTATATAGTGAATATAGTGCACAGATTCGGTTTAAGGGGTATTGAGGCGCCCGAAAATATAAAACGGCCAAAATCAAGAAAAATAACTTCCAAAGGACGTTATGATCGAGTTTTGAACCCTCGAATCCCCTAATTACAGGTATAACCTATATACAATAAGAAAGCTTATAAAATAAGGAACACAAGCTTTGATGTGAATATAGTGCTCAGATTCGGTTTAAGGAGTATTGAGGCGCCCGAAAATAAAAAACCGCCAAAATCAAGAAAAATTACTTTCAAAGGACGTTACGATCGAGTTTTGAATCCTCGAATCCCGTAACTGCAGGTATATCCTATACACCATAGGAAAGCTTATATAATAAGGTACACCAGCTATATAGTGAATATAGTGCACAGATTCGGTTTAAGGGGTATTGGGGCGCCCGAAAAATAAAAAACGGCCAAAATCAAGAAAAAATACTTCCAAAGGACGTTGCGATCGCGTTTTGAACCCTTGAATCCCCTAATAACAGGTATATCCTATATACCATAAGAAAGGTTATAAAATAAGGAACACAAGCTTCATAGTGAATATAGTGCACAGATTCGGTTTAAGGGGTATCGAGGCGCCCGAAAATAAAAAACAGTCAAAATCAAGAAAAAATACTTCCAAAGAACGTTGCGATCAAGTTTTGAACCCTCGAATCCCCTAATTACAGGTATAATCTACATACCATAAGAAAGCTTATAAAATAAGGAACACACGCTTCATAGTGAATATAGTGCACAGATTCGGTTTAAGGGGTATCGAGGCGCCCGAAAATAAAAAACGGCCAAAATTAAGAAAAATTACTTCCAACGGACGTTACGATCGAGTTCTGAACCCTCAAATCCCCTAATTACAGGTTATCCTATATACCATAAGAAAGCTTATAAAATAAGGAACACAAGCTTTATAGTGAATATAGTGCACAGATTCGGTTTAAGGGGTATTGAGGCGCCCGAAAATATAAAACGGCCAAAATCAAGAAAAATTACTTCCAAAGGACGTTATGATCGAGTTTTGAACCCTCGAATCCCCTAATTACAGGTATAACCTATATACAATAAGAAAGCTTATAAAATAAGGAACACACGCTTCATAGTGAATATAGTGCACAGATTCGGTTTAAGGGGTATCGAGGCGCCCGAAAACAAAAAACAGCCGAAATCAAGAAAAAATACTTCCAAAGGACGTTACGATCGAGTTTTGAATCCTCGAATCCCCTAATTACAGGTATATCCTATATACCATAAGAAAGCTTATAAAATAAGGAACACAAGCTTCATAGTGAATATAGTGCACAGATTCGGTTTAAGGGGTATCGAGGCGCCCGAAAATAAAAAACGGCCAAAATTAAGAAAAAATACTTCCAAAGGACGTTACGATCGAGTTTTGAATCCTCGAATCCCCTAATTACAGGTATATCCTATATACCATAAGAAAGCTTGTAAAATAAGGAACACAAGCTTCATAGTGAATATAGTGCACAGATTCGGTTTAAGGGGTATTGAGGCGCCCGAAAATATAAAACGGCCAAAATCAAGAAAAATTACTTCCGAAGGACGTTATGATCGAGTTTTGAACCCTCGAATCCCCTAATCACAGGTATATCCTTTATACCATAGGAAAGCTTATACAATAAGGAACACAAGCTTTGATGTGAATATAGTGCTCAGATTCGGTTTAAGGAGTATTGAGGCGCCCGAAAATAAAAAACCGCCAAAATCAAGAAAAATTACTTTCAAAGGACGTTACGATTGAGTTTTGAATCCTCGAATCCCGTAACTGCAGGTATATCCTATACACCATAGGAAAGCTTATATAATAAGGTACACCAGCTATATAGTGAATATAGTGCACAGATTCGGTTTAAGGGGTATTGGGGCGCCCGAAAATAAAAAACGGCCAAAATCAAGAAAAAATACTTCCAAAGGACGTTGCGATCGCGTTTTGAACCCTTGAATCCCCTAATAACAGGTATATCCTATATACCATAAGAAAGCTTATAAAATAAGGAACACAAGCTTCATAGTGAATATAGTGCACAGATTCGGTTTAAGTGGTATCGAGGCGCCTGAAAATAAAAAACAGTCAAAATCAAGAAAAAATACTTACAAAGGACGTTACGATCGAGTTTTGAACCCTCGAATCCCCTAATAACAGGTATATCTTATATACCATAAGAAAGCTTATAAAATGAGGAACACAAGCTTTAATGTGAATATAGTGCACATATTCGGTTTAAGGGGTATTGAGGGGCCCGAAAATAAAAAACGAACAAAATCAAGAAAAATTACTTCCAAAGGACGTTACGATCGACTTTTGAACCCTCGAATCTCCCAATTACAGGTATATCCTATACATCATTAGAAAACTTATAAAATAAGGAACACAAGCTATATAGTGAATATAGTGGACAGATTCGGTTTAAGGGGTATTACGGTGCCCAAAAAATTAAAAAACGGCCAAAATCAAGAAAAAATACTTTCAAAGGACGTTACGATCGAGTTATGAACCCTCGAATCCCCTAATTACAGCTATATCCTATATACTATAAGAAAGCTTATAAAAGCTCTATAGTGAATAAAGTACACAGATTCGGTTTAAGGGATATTGGGGCGCCCGAAAATAAAAAACGGCCGAAATCAAGAAAAAATTATTTCTAAAGGACGTTGCGATCGAGTTTTGAACCCTCTAATCACTTGGTACCCCTTAAATCGCATCTGTGCCACATATTCACTATATAGGTTTTGTTCCCCCTTCTATTACCTTTCTTAGGATATATAGGATATACCTGTAATTAGGGGATACGGGGGTTCAAAACTCGATCGTAACGTAATTTGTGGTGTATTTTTTCTTAGGTTCGGCCGTTTTCGCTTTTCGGTCACTTGGTACCCCTTAAATCGCATCTGTGCCACATATTCACTATATAGGTTTTGTTCCCCCTTCTATTACCTTTCTTAGGATATATAGGATATACCTGTAATTAGGGGATACGGGGGTTCAAAACTCGATCGTAACGTAATTTGTGGTGTATTTTTTCTTAGGTTCGGCCGTTTTCGCTTTTCGGTCACTTGGTACCCCTTAAATCGCATCTGTGCCACATATTCACTATATAGGTTTTGTTCCCCCTTCTATTACCTTTCTTAGGATATATAGGATATACCTGTAATTAGGGGATACGGGGGTTCAAAACTCGATCGTAACGTAATTTGTGGTGTATTTTTTCTTAGGTTCGGCCGTTTTCGCTTTTCGGTCACTTGGTACCCCTTAAATCGCATCTGTGCCACATATTCACTATATAGGTTTTGTTCCCCCTTCTATTACCTTTCTTAGGATATATAGGATATACCTGTAATTAGGGGATACGGGGGTTCAAAACTCGATCGTAACGTAATTTGTGGTGTATTTTTTCTTAGGTTCGGCCGTTTTCGCTTTTCGGTCACTTGGTACCCCTTAAATCGCATCTGTGCCACATATTCACTATATAGGTTTTGTTCCCCCTTCTATTACCTTTCTTAGGATATATAGGATATACCTGTAATTAGGGGATACGGGGGTTCAAAACTCGATCGTAACGTAATTTGTGGTGTATTTTTTCTTAGGTTCGGCCGTTTTCGCTTTTCGGTCACTTGGTACCCCTTAAATCGCATCTGTGCCACATATTCACTATATAGGTTTTGTTCCCCCTTCTATTACCTTTCTTAGGATATATAGGATATACCTGTAATTAGGGGATACGGGGGTTCAAAACTCGATCGTAACGTAATTTGTGGTGTATTTTTTCTTAGGTTCGGCCGTTTTCGCTTTTCGGTCACTTGGTACCCCTTAAATCGCATCTGTGCCACATATTCACTATATAGGTTTTGTTCCCCCTTCTATTACCTTTCTTAGGATATATAGGATATACCTGTAATTAGGGGATACGGGGGTTCAAAACTCGATCGTAACGTAATTTGTGGTGTATTTTTTCTTAGGTTCGGCCGTTTTCGCTTTTCGGTCACTTGGTACCCCTTAAATCGCATCTGTGCCACATATTCACTATATAGGTTTTGTTCCCCCTTCTATTACCTTTCTTAGGATATATAGGATATACCTGTAATTAGGGGATACGGGGGTTCAAAACTCGATCGTAACGTAATTTGTGGTGTATTTTTTCTTAGGTTCGGCCGTTTTCGCTTTTCGGTCACTTGGTACCCCTTAAATCGCATCTGTGCCACATATTCACTATATAGGTTTTGTTCCCCCTTCTATTACCTTTCTTAGGATATATAGGATATACCTGTAATTAGGGGATACGGGGGTTCAAAACTCGATCGTAACGTAATTTGTGGTGTATTTTTTCTTAGGTTCGGCCGTTTTCGCTTTTCGGTCACTTGGTACCCCTTAAATCGCATCTGTGCCACATATTCACTATATAGGTTTTGTTCCCCCTTCTATTACCTTTCTTAGGATATATAGGATATACCTGTAATTAGGGGATACGGGGGTTCAAAACTCGATCGTAACGTAATTTGTGGTGTATTTTTTCTTAGGTTCGGCCGTTTTCGCTTTTCGGTCACTTGGTACCCCTTAAATCGCATCTGTGCCACATATTCACTATATAGGTTTTGTTCCCCCTTCTATTACCTTTCTTAGGATATATAGGATATACCTGTAATTAGGGGATACGGGGGTTCAAAACTCGATCGTAACGTAATTTGTGGTGTATTTTTTCTTAGGCGCTCCATAATACAGATATCCTATAAGTAAGTGCTATTATTAGATTTTATCGGGGAAACACCACTAGTTTTTTATACGAAACTTTCAGTCCTTGGGTATATTACCTCCTATTGTCCTAATAGACTTTTTATATTTTACATAAAGTCTTTATTTATAAATATATAAGTATGTGAGAAATTTAAATGTTGGAAAATGAGATTTTGAAATTATTGGCACTTTGAGACATGTTTACTCTTTTTCCCTCCCCTGACACATGGAGTACCGTTTAAATGGTTGATTTCATTTTATGTGGACATCCCATGCAGGAAACGAATGAGCATTTTAATGCTTGATTAATAAAAGTGGACCCCACACACCCATTCAAATATGTGTAATAATTGTGACAATATGTGCGACAATTGTACCGTAAGCTCCTAGATATGCATTAGAAGTGGATTTGAGATGCATGATCAAGTTCAATATTTTACGTAAAGAATAAATAATTCTAGATAAAAGGGATCTGCATACCAAATATCCTATCTGTTTATACCTTAATACTATATATTACACAAACCTCGTATTCTAATCGAATTCCTATAGCAATTCATTACAGACATTACACTTAACAAATCAACTTAACGATCTTATTCTAAAAGGTTACGAATTCGGCCTGTCATTTATTCTTTGAATATTGTTTATATTGGATAGTAAAATAAATTCCATTGATCTTTTCTACACTCTGATGATTCCTGTATCTTGGCATTGCATGCACAATGTCATGTTTTTTTCTCTCTCTGTTCTTAACTATGTTGGATATGCTATGCTTGATAATTTAGTCTGAGGTGCATTTTTTATTAGTTGTTATTTGTTTTGAACTAGCTGTCAGTAATTGAGTACCGAACACACCCAGATCTGCACTGAGTGTCTTTTTATTGTTGGGATGTACAAGTACCCGGCCACGTTCACTCTGTGTTTTTGTTGTATGTATTTATCCTTATATCTATCTGATGAGTGAAGCCTTTTACAACTGATTTTTACATCGCGATAACCATGAGGGCATTCCGATGCATTGCTACAGTAGGAATTCTACATGCGTACATTGTATCTTTTGTTTTTGACTGGTAACCGATCTATAATTTCGGAGACATTATCGAGTGCATCATAACATTCCTTATCGTCTGGGCAGAGTATACTGATTTGTATTACTACAATCAGAGAAATATATATAAAAGAGATTAAGAAGTATCTGCTACAATATAATAGTTATTACGGTGTGGTTGTTTGTTCATCATTTATGCACGAACTTATCGTACAAAATAAATATTTCTTTGTACATTAACCTTACTTTCATGCGTAGAGATGGGAGACAGGTGCTTGTGACCGATGTTCAGTAATTCAGTACTTTTATTATAGTTGGTTCTTATGGGGTACTGTTATACCACTATCCTAGGTTAGGTTGGGGTTGGGATCTGTTAACATGTTTAACTCCGCCACATTCCGTGTGTATGTGCCTGTCCCAAGTGAATGTCGTTTCTTGGTGTATTACATACTTGTTTTTTGTTCATTCTTTTGATAAAATAATAATGCCGTTAGTTTTCTCGTTTGAATTGTTTTACATTGTCATTTCGGGGCCTTTCATAGCTGACTATGCTGTAGGGACTTGTGCATTGTCGAAGGCCGTACGGTGAGTAGCTGTTTTAAATATCTGTGTCAAGAGTTGTCTCATTGGCAAGCATACCATATCGGGTTTTTTTTCTTCTCATTTTTACATATACAAGTTGATACTAAATTTATTCAATTTAACAAACTTGAATAGTGAATAGTGCAAAAAAACACAGTTCACTATTCATGAATTTTGAATAGTGAAAAGTGAATAGTGAATAGTGAACGTACTTCAGCCCGGTAAGTAGAGATCTTATAGTATTTGACTGTACTCTCGTTGTTAGTGCTGAGTCCTATTTTTTTTATTTGTTCTATTCGTTTGTATCATTTTACATAGACAGTAGGATGGTGTCAACTTTACCTTGTTTACAAATCAATTTTAATGTTTTCTGTCTAACAAAATCCTGCCTGTCATGTCAAATTAAAGTCAATTTAAGTCCCTAATAAATAAAGTCCTTGTAGAATGCAGGTAAGTGTCAATAACGGTACAGTTTTCTCACAATTAAGTGAAAAGATAACGTTTAACAACAAAAGATCATACACCTTCGTTGTCGTTATAAATCTGATTTAATTTGAAAAGTTTTCTACTTTAACATAATAAATGGTATAAAAACTAGCATAATTTCACTTTTATAGGGGAAAAACAAAGCCGTCAGAACAGCTTATATAACAATTTAACAAGTCCATAAAATTCAACCAAAGTACTTTGATGATAGATGGGATCATAAATTTTACAGTAATAGACTCACAAATCAGAAAGACACCATTTGATACCCCTCATCTCTTGTTTAAGATTAGGAAAACCGCCTCTCCTTACCGACATCTTTTTTATTTTTAGTCGGAGTTCCTTCAGACACTTGTAAAAAACAAACAAAGAAACTAGATAATTTAATTTCACACTATGATATATTGATGATGTCCTTTCCATTAACAATCCAAACTCTGCCTCATTTTTAGACTTATATTTCAAATTTGAAATACGCGGTCATCTCAGTACCAGAATCTATGACAAACGAGACAATTTTAAATTTGAAATTATCAATTTCCCCCACCTTAGTATAGCAATATACCAACTTCACCTGCATATAGAATAAATGTATTTCCCAACATGAGCTCTCAGCTCCTTTTCAGACTTTGTAAAACGTCACTAGTGTCTGAGTATATAGAAGAAGTTCTCGTCCTTTTTCTAAAAAAGTTCATCAGAAGGTACCAACTCCTTGTTGATAAATATTCCGTATCAACTTCACAAATAATACACGATGGTTTTGAGGTATAGATTCTGGGTACTGACGTTGTCTATCATCTTAAGGTAACACGATACCGAATGGCATATCTCCCGATTTCCCAAATTTTTGGCATACGTGTTCTTTGAATCGAGTTACATCGGAATATGTAATAAAAAATGGGGGTCACCATTTTTGTTTTTTTGTAATTTTCATAAGAAAACGTCAATTTTGGCGACAAATTTACTTAGGTATATAGGGGAAATGCCTTTTTTTCGGCTTACCTTTTTAGATTTTCGAATGGATGGCTATTTTCTTATATACGGAGAAAAACAAAAAACTAACATAATATCCAGGATTGCATAGTGAATCCATACACGTATAGAAACTCATATGTCACCATCCTTGTTTTTGAAATAAATGGCTTCAAAGTTGATCGATAGGCCTAGAATTTGACCAAAAACGTGTGACGTTATGGTGTACGGAATATAACGTTATTCCTTCTCAGAGAAATGGAGAAAAAAATATGTGTCGGGATCTGAATGAGTATATTTTATTTTCATTTCCCCTGTCGACTGTCGTAAAGTTCCTAGTAATGCAATATAAAATTCTACTGAATCAGATATAATTTTGTTTCGTCCTGCACATGGAATTTTACTCATATGAATTAATATCAATATCGTCTGATTTTCACATCAAACGAGCATATACTTGAAACTTGCGTGAACAGGTTCCATGTGAATCGTATGATAATAGTTCATGCATAAATCACCGGAATTTTGTACACGTTAAATTCACGTAAATATTTGAAATAAAATTATTTAAATAATATCTTTGTTGTAAAATTTGATTAAAACCATAAAAAATTCCTTCAGATTTTTGTTAAGTTTACGTGAAAATTAAATGAAATATTTCACGTGAGATTCATCATTACTGATTTTTAACTCCATAATATTAGACAATGGTGGTATCATCACTGCATCCCGTGATGCATAAATATAGTATTTCAAAAAATTTGATTCATTTAACTGTTTTTTAATTGCTCGGTTTGATGGTTGTTTAACGTTCAGTGGCAAATAGTTCATGCATGTTCGGGACGATACAATACAATTTTGAAAACAGTTGTTTATAAAAGACACATTTGATGTATCAGTCAAAAAAGATTAAACATTCTGTTATTAGTGAAAATTATGAGGAAAAATAATAATCATGATAAAATACACATTCCAAAAAATAGAATAACAAAGCTCCAAGAAAAATTCAAAACGAAAAAAATCCCTTTTCAAATGACGAAATCAAAAGCTGAAAAACATCAAAAGAATGATAAACAGCTGTCATATTCTTGACTTGGTACATACAATACATGTAGTATAGTGTACTCTGCGTGGTGTAAATGTGTTACTTGTTTGCTCAGCAAGTCGGACAAACCTTGCAAACTGTTAACCCGAATTAATTCAGTCGTTATATTCCGCTTACTACATTAAGTAAGTAGGAGAGATCGATTACGGGGAGGGACTGAATTATTCGGGTTAGCAAACTGTATGCAAAGTTTCACAAATTTCAACATTCTGTCATTTGTGAAAAATTATTTACATAACAAATCTTGAAATCATATATGCATTCTTTATATAAGTAAAACAACTGCGAAATTTAAAAGTTCCAGCTTGAAATTCAACCTGTATCAGATGTAAGCCGGAGTCTGTACTCTGTGTGCCTTTGTATTTTATCAAAATGCCTAATCCAGCAACCTATCATGAAACAAAAAAGAAACTCCAGACGATATGCGCACCTATAATATGAGTAGTAACACCAAGTACATAGTTTTAAAGCTGAAGCAAAACTACTGTAGTCCTAAATAATTAGCCGAATTAACCCTATATATACTAAGTGCGGTCGAACGGACAAATGTAAAACAATATGATGAAACGTGCTCTATAAGTAATTTGGTGACAATGCATATTTTTGAATATGCAGTTCATATAATGGAATGGTAATTTGGAGATCTGAAATGTAGTAGCAATGTAAGAAGGCTAGCATTTCCGTCATTTCGTCTTTGGTGGAAAGTTGATTAATTGGAAATTTTACCGCATCTCCTTATATTTCATAATGGTTTGAATTTTCTAGAGAAGAGCAAAAGTTTTAAAAGACTTAAACTAATATTAACCAAGAGACTGAAATGTTACTGTGACAATACTACACATACTCAAAATTTTCCAACTTTTACTAAAACTACAAATAAGAAGTGTAAAGATACTATTCCAATTAGCATTAGTTACGATTTTCTTGATGTCTTCAAGGTGTTGATGTCAGTTAATAAATGCCCAGCTGTTGCTATCTTATAAATTGCATATCACATATCTCCATTTATCATTCTATCAGCCAACTTTTGTACAAATAACATGTACATGTACACCAAAAAAAATAAAATATTTGTACTTGTACTTTTACAAATAAAGTCTCATGTTACCCCACTTCCAAAATGAGCAAGCGGTAACGTAGATATTTAGTTTTGCGTAACTGTTCAATTTTGGTCTTCCTCGCGGTCTGCGTTTAAACTTTTTCGAATTTTTTGAAAAAAATAGAGGCAATGATTTAAATTTTAACAACTAAAGTTCCAAGTGACGGGGGTGTAAATTGTAGGATTGATTGCTTTGATTATTGGTTGGTTAACGTCCAGTGGAAAATATTTCATGCATGCTCAGGACGAGAACAAGTTAACAATAAATACAATAGGTAGGTTTTGCAATAGAGGCAGGGCATCCGCGATGATGGTCGGGAAAATTTTAACTGACGCTATACATGTATATATATACTTGTATACTCGTTCTAAAAACTAATTTTAAGAAAGAAACTTTTCGGACCTTTTCCGACGCCTAGTATGCGAGCAATATGGCCCCCAGAGCCCTAAAAGGTAACTTTGTTAATTTTCTTTCAGTCGTTTTGTCTCCCAACTTGTACATATACATTCTTTCCAATTCAAAACTAAAAAAAACACCGAATACCCATGCAAGCGTAAATTAACACGAATATAAAATCTAAATGATTTCAAGATCTAGCTTTTTTACAGTCTCTTGCCGTTTGAATAATAAAAAGTCAGTCGTTTGCATGTAAATTTCGAGAAAAAAATTATAACGGAATCAGGGAACATGGAACCGGTCTGACTACAGCCAGCCCCAACTACCAACTTGCGTTTGTAGACGCAAGTGGATACTCGGGGCGGGCTTTATTCAGACTCTAACGGAACCTTAGTTTTGTTATTTTATTTCTGCCGAATCAAGTGCCCATGTATTTCTCAGCCTTCGTTAACTTTCTAATGCTTCATTCCGATGTTGCTGTCCGTCCTGAGTAGACCACAGGTATTTGGGGCATGGACCCCCTGTTTTGGACCTCACTAAAAAAAAATATTTTTTTTTGGTGTTTTTTTTTTATTTATTTACAATTTTCTACAATGTATAAACATATATAAAGTCTCAACAATCCATTGCTAGTCGATTACAATAATTTTTTTACTATCCATACGAGCCCCAAGTGAAAAAAGAAGGGCTCGTATGGATAGTAAAAAAATTATTGTAATCGACTAGCAATGGATTTTTGAGACTTGATATATGTTTATACATTGTAGAAAATTGTAAATAAATAAAAAAAACACCAAACAATTTTTTTTTAGTGAGGTCCAAAAAAGGGGGGTCCATGCCCCAAATACCTGTGCTATAAATTAGATTTCTACTTTCAAAACAAAATTTCATGGGGATACAATGCGAATCATGAATAAGTACTTATTGCAAAAATAAACCAAGGTTTACTTTTATAAATTGTTATTTGGATGGAGAGTTGTCTCATTGGCACTCACACCACATCTTCCTATATCTATACCAAGAATAAAAATAAAGTGATAAAACTGTGTCTGTTATGCATAAGAACATATATAGATAAAGCGTGCAGATGCTTAAATATCAAAGAAACAGAATATTTAAAAAGTAAAGTAATACTTTTTAAAGATTAACAATGAGCAGAATGATTGCCGGAAAACGATAAAACAATCTATGTCAAATAACCGCTACGTATTGCATCAAAACTCGGCACTCTGCATCTAGGGAAAGTTACCGTTAAAAATGCCACACAAAACCCGCTGCATTGGCTTATATGTGTGAACGTTATTCGATAACGTCAGGAACGATAACTCATGGCGTAACGTCATTCGGTATCGTGTTACCTTAAGGATGTATTCTTCTGACATTTCAGTCTCGTTGAAATCTCGTTCTTGAATTATTTCCAAAACATGTGATAGAAGTGGAAAATATCAAGGAATTTTAAAAATATTATAAGCAAACATAAATCTGTGAAAAAATTGTGTATTTACAATGAATGGTTTTTGCGTAATCCAGTTTTCAAATTTTACGACCAATCAAGTCAGTATTTTAAGCCAAAATTTTGAGAAAATGGGTGAGGGATACAAAAAATGATTTTACAAGAATCATGTACATCCCATATCATTTTGGTCTTTTCAAATTTCTTAGATATGTCTTTTTTCATTCATTTATAACAAAAAAGTTGAAATAATATGCATTTTGTTCTTAAAACTGAGAAAAATCACAAAAATACAAAATTGACAGCATGGTAAATTTTACACAAAAAAGCGTCAAAATATGATAAAACTTTCTTATATTAACACCTACCTATAGTTTTTGTAAGTAAAATTTATTCAGATTGGTCTACTTCATCTTTATAGAAAGTATAAGAAAAAGTTTAATTGTGGAATTGTGATTTTTTTCATGATAATAGCCCAAAAATAGGTAAAAATCGATGAAAAATGGGAAACTCATCAAAATTGGGCATTTTCAAAGGGCCGTAGCAAAAAAAGAAGTGCACCACCATATGATTTTTTCTTCACCAATTATTTTGTAACAGTCTTATAAACCCAAAAATCAGGTTAAGAAAAAAAGTTTAATTCTAGAAATTTTTGGCTCCTCAGAGGTGTACATCCTTAAGGGCATACGATACAGTTACAGGGAAGGTAATGACGTTGCTAACGTAAAATGTTTTTTTCGCGACGTCAAACTCTGACACTAGTGTGGATCTAGCCGTCGATAGCAGCCGGCGTTAATATTCATGAGGCCAGCCTTCAATAATATTCATGAGCCGGCAATAATATTCATGAGATGACTTGCGTTCGAAGAAGTGTTGTTAGAAACTATGAACGATAACTATGATTAAATAACGTTCCTATTTATATGTGATATTACTTCAAACAGGCATGTCAATGGGTGTCTTCTTCGAGGTCCGCGTTTACTAAATTAACTTTTGGTCTTCTTCAAGGACTTCTAGGTCTGCGTCTTTAAATAACATTGTAAATGTAATAAAAACAATGCAAATGCTTCCATAAATATAAAACAAAGTAATGGTCTTTTAACATTCTGTGATAAGAGAAATAATGTAAACTGAAGCAATAACAAGTTGAAATAAATATAATTAAATATAGAAATTTAATGGGACATTACAACAAACAAATAAAGTAAAGAACAGTTCTTATTAAAATTTTGTGATTATTGAATTAATGTAAGCTACAATAAATAAAAAAAAATGATTGAATACTAGTATAGAAATTTAGGAATTACAGAGAATTGATGGTCATATGGGCATTCCATAATTTGTTCGTTGTTCGTTGTCTACAAATATAGTCCAATCATGAAACTAAAACATACAATACAGACAGTATTTTCTATTTAAACAGATCAGAAAAAATAGAAACATAGTTAATTGCAGAAATAAAAACAACAGAAAAATAAAAACTGTCAAGTACTATTTCAATGACATATAATTCTTCAAAATTACGGAGACCAATCTCAGTCATTAATCTTAACATTAAAAATGTATATCATTGCCTTTAATATGGCCCATAGCACTTATGCCCTAAACCCGTACGAGTTAGTCAGGAAAGGATAAAGGGGGGGGGGTACCCTGGTATATCACAAATTCGAAAATGAACTATTGCCGGCTGGCCCAACGAAAAGATTCTCCACGTGGGCAATGATACCAGAGGAAGAGGTACTTATTGCCTTTAAAATGGCCCATAGCACTTATACCCTAGACCCGTACGAGTTTGTCAGTAGAGGGTTCAAAGGGGGGATATGGTATTCCGGTTTACAACGAATTCGAACTGAACTATTGCCGGCTGGCCAAACTAAGAGATTCTCCACATCGAGCATCATACCAGAGGTAGAGGTTGGTATTGCCTATAAAATGGCCCAGAATACTTATGCCCTAGACCCGTACGAGTTAGTCTGGAAAGAATAAGGAGGGTACCCTGGTATATCACAAATTTTAAAATGAACTACATATGTATTGCCGGCTGGCCAAACAAAGAGATTCTCCACGTGGGCAATGATACCAGAGGAAGATGTACTTATTGCCTTTAAAATGGCCCATAGCACTTGTGCCCTAGACCCGTACGAGTTTGTCAGTACAGGGTTAAAAGAGGGGATATGGTATTCCGGTTTACAACGAATTCGAACTGAACTATTGCCGGCTGGCCAAACTAAGAGATTCTCCACATCAACCATCATACCAGAGGTAGAGGTTGGTATTGCCTATAAAATGGCTCATAGCACTTATGCCCTAGACCCGTACGAGTTAGTCAGGAAAGGACCCTGGTTTATCACAAATTCGAAAATGAACTATTGCCGGCTGGCCAAACGAAGAGATTCTCCACGTGGGCAATGATACCAGAAGAAGAGGTACTTATTGCCTTTAAAATGGTCCATAGCACTTGTACCCTAGACCCGTACGAGTTTGTCAGTAGAAGGTTAAAAGGGGGGATATGGTATTCCGGTTTACAACGAATTCGAACTGAACTATTGGCGGCTGGCCAAACTAAGAGATTCTCCACATCGAGCATCATACCAGAGGTAGAGGTTGGTATTGCCTCTAAAATGGCCCAGAACACTTATGCCCTAGACCCGTACGAGTTAGTCTGGAAAGAATAAGGAGGGTACCCTGGTATATCACAAATTCTAAAATGAACTATTGCCGGCTGGCCAAACGAAGAGATTCTTCACGTGGGCAATGATACCAGAGGAAGAGGTACTTATTGCCTTTAAAATGGTCCATAGCACTTGTACCCTAGACCCGTACGAGTTTGTCAGTAGAGGGTTAAAAGGGGGGATATGGTATTCCGGTTTACAACGAATTCGAACTGAACTATTGCCGGCTGGCCAAACTAAGAGATTCTCCACATCAACCATCATACCAGAGGTAGAGGTTGGTATTGCCTATAAAATGGCTCATAGCACTTATGCCCTAGACCCGTACGAGTTAGTCAGGAAAGGATAAGGGGGGTACCCTGGTATATCACAAATTCTAAAATGAACTATTGCCGGCTGGCCAAACGAAGAGATCCTCCACGTGGGCAATGATACCAGAGGAAGAGGTACTTATTGTCTTTAAAATGGCCCATAGCACTTATACCCTAGACCCGTACGAGTTTGTCAGTAGAGGGTTCAAAGGGGGGATATGGTATCCCGGATACAACGAATTCGAACTGAACTATTGCCGGCTGGCCAAACTAAGAGATTCTCCACATCGACCATTATACCAGAGGTAGAGGTTGGTATTGCCTCTAAAATGGCCCATAGCACTTATGCCCTAGACCCGTACGAGTTAGTCAGAAAAGGACAAGGGGGGTACCCTGGTATATCACAAATTCGAAAATGAACTATTGCCGGCTGGCCAAACGAAGAGATTCTCCACGTGGGCAATGATACCAGAGGAAGAGGTACTTATTGCCTTTAAAATGGCCCATAGCACTTACACCCTAGACCCGTACGAGTTTGTCAGTAGAGGGTTAAAAGGGGGGATATGGTATCCCGGATACAACGAATTCGAACTGAACTATTGCCGGCTGACCAAACTAAGAGATTCTCCACATCGACCATTATACCAGAGGTAGAGGTTGGTATTGCCTCTTAAATGGCCCATAGCACTTATGCCCTAGACCCGTACGAGTTAGTCAGAAAAGGATAAGGGGGGTACCCTGGTATATCACAAATTCGAAAATGAACTATTGCCGGCTGGCCAAACGAAGAGATTCTCCACGTGGGCAATGATACCAGAGGAAGAGGTACTTATTGCCTTTAAAATGGCCCATAGCACTTATACCCTAGACCCGTACGAGTTTGTCAGTAGAGGGTTCAAAGGGGGGATATGGTATCCCGGATACAACGAATTCGAACTGAACTATTGCCGGCTGGCCAAACTAAGAGATTCTCCACATCGACCATTATACCAGAGGTAGAGGTTGGTATTGCCTCTAAAATGGCCCACAGCACTTATGCCCTAGACCCGTACGAGTTAGTCAGAAAAGGATAAGGGGGGTACCCTGGTATATCACAAATTCGAAAATGAACTATTGCCGGCTGGCCAAACGAAGAGATTCTCCACGTGGGCAATGATACCAGAGAAAGAGGTACTTATTGCCTTTAAAATGGCCCATAGTACTTATACCCTAGACCCGTACGAGTTTGTCAGTAGAAAGTTGAAAGGGGGGATATGGTATTCCGGTTTACAACGAATTCGAACTGAACTATTGCCGGCTGGCCAAACTAAGAGATTCTCCACATCGACCATTATACCAGAGGTAGAGGTTGGTATTGCCTCTAAAATGGCCCATAGCACTTATGCCCTAGACCCGTACGAGTTAGTCAGAAAAGAATAAGGGGGGGTACCCTGGTATATCACAAATTCGAAAATGAACTATTGCCGGCTGGCCAAACGAAGAGATTCTCCACGTGGGCAATGATACCAGAGGAAGAGGTACTTATTGCCTTTAAAATGGCCCATAGCACTTATACCCTAGACCCGTACGAGTTTGTCAGTAGAGGGTTCAAAGGGGGGATATGGTATCCCGGATACAACGAATTCGAACTGAACTATTGCTGGCTGGCCAAACTAAGAGATTCTCCACATCGACCATCATACCAGAGGTAGAGGTTGGTATTGCCTCTAAAATGGCCCATAGCACTTATGCCCTAGACCCGTACGAGTTAGTCAGAAAAGGATAAGGGGGGTACCCTGGTATATCACAAATTCGAAAATGAACTATTGCCGGCTGGCCAAACGAAGAGATTCTCCACGTGGGCAATGATACCAGAGGAAGAGGTACTTATTACCTTTAAAATGGCTCATAGAACTTGTACCCTAGACCTGTTCGAGTTTGTCAGTAGAAGGCTAAAAGGGGGGATATGGTATTGCGGTTTACAACGAATTCGAACTGAACTATTGCCGGCTGGCCAAACTAAGAGATTCTCCACATCGACCATCATACCAGAGGTAGAGGTTGGTATTGCCTATAAAATGGCCCAGAGCACTTATGCCCTAGACCCGTACGAGTTAGTCTGGAAAGGATAAGGGGGATACCCTGGTATATCACAAATTCTAAAATGAACTATTGCCGGCTGGCCAAACGAAGAGATTCTCCACGTGGGCAATGATACCAGAGGAAGAAGTACTTATTGACTTTAAAATGGCCCAGAGCACTTGTACCCTAGACCCGTACGAGTTTGTCAGTAGAAGGTTAAAAGGGGGGATATGGTATTCCGGTTTACAACGAATTCGAACTGAACTATTGCCGGCTGGCCAAACTAAGAGATTCTCCACATCAACCATCATACCAGAGGTAGAGGTTGGTATTGCCTATAAAATGGCTCATAGCACGTATGCCCTAGACCTGTACGAGTTAGTCAGGAAAGGATAAGGGGGTACCCTGGTTTATCACAAATTCGAAAATGAACTATTGCCGGCTGGCCAAACGAAGAGATTCTCCACGTGGGCAATGATACCAGAGTAAGAGGTACGTATTGCCTTTAAAATGGCCCATAAAAATTATACCCTAGACCCGTACGAGTTTGTCAGTAGAGGGTTCAAAGGGGGGATATGGTATCCCGGATACAACGAATTCGAACTGAACTATTGCCGGCTGGCCAAACTAAGGGATTCTCCACGTGGGCCATTATACCAGTGGTAGAGGTAGGCATTTCCTCTAAAATGGCCCATAACAATCATGCCCTAGACCTGTGCAAATTTGTCAGCAGACGGTTTAAAGGGGGATATAGTATCCCGGTGTACAACGAAGTCAAAATGAAATATTGCCAGCTGACCGACTAAGATAATCTAAACGTGGACCATATTAGCAGAGGTAGAGGTAGCCATTGCCTTTAAGATGGGCCATAGCACTAACCCTGATTGCGTTGTCAAACATATCAGATGTATGGAATAATGTTGCCTCGAAAATTACCCATGGTTATTATGTCCTAGACTCGTACCTGTTGAACAGCAAAGGGAAGTACTTTTGTATATCACAAAGACCAAACTAAGAGTTTCTCCTTGTGGGCTAACAAAAAGATTAGCGTAGGTGTTTTCTCTAAAAAGGCCCATGTATCGTATATCATAGATCCTTACGTATTGGTAGGAAAAGGGTAAGGGAAGTACTCTTGTATATCAAAATATTCAAACATACTTTTACTTGCTGGTCATTTTAAAGGTAATTAGTACCTTAACCTCTGTATCATGGTCCACGAGGAGAATCTTTTAGTTTGACAAGTCGTCAATAGTTCAATTCGACTTTGAGATATATAAAGGTGCCCATCTTTCTCTTTGCTGACTAGGTCGTACGGTCTAGGGTATAGTAGTATGGGTCATTTTAGAGGCAATTCCTATTTCTTCCTCTGATATAATGACCCACGTGGAGAATTTCTTAATTTGGCCATCCGGCAATAGTTTTTTTCGACTTCGTGATGAATCGGAGTACCACAATCCTTGTTATCCCCTCCTGACAAACTCGTACGGGTCTAGGACATAAGTACTATGGGCCATTATACAACTACTACATATACCTCTTGTGTCATGACCCATGTGGAAAATGTCTTGGTTTGGCCAGCTGGCAATAGTTCATTTCGACTTTGTGATATATAAAGGTACCAACCTTATCCTTTCCTGGCTAAGTCGTACGAGTCTAGGGCATTAAAGATTTTTGTCATTTTTGAGGCAATGGATACCTCTCCCTCTGATATAATGACTCATGTGAATAATTCTTTCTATTCAAGCTCTAATGTCAACATGTCACACATGTTACAATGAATATGGGCAGCGAGAACGTTGCGTTTGTGATTTTGCTCTTAACATACTTGGGCCGCACATGAATTACTTTAAAATAAATGAAAGTGATCACAACATTAATTATTAAAGTTCTAATAAAATAAATTACTAGTAAAATTTTAAAGTTTATATGTAAAATATTTAACAGCCCACGGTTTAAATTCATTTTAATGTCCATATGCTAATCACGCGTTATCATTTTACTTTTCACGATTTATATTTAACACATGTTAGTCTATGTTTTTATTTTCGTCTTTTCCTCACTCTGAGCTGCTATATTTTCAAGTTCCAAAGAATTCAAGTTTGATGATTGGTCTAGATATCAAACCAGTTTTTGTTCGAATTATGGCTGATCGTGTAAGTCCATCTTTGCCGTAAAAAAATTTGTCACTGATCGCCAAAGTCCAATTTACTCTAGATACATAGTCCTGAATCTGAACTACATATTTCCGACGTTAATGTTCTATGTGTTTCGATCTGTGTATCGGTAATATTTCCTAAGCGAATTTATGTATTCCTGCTTCCATCTTTTTATGTAGTTTTTAAGAATTAATGAAAGAAACTTCGATTGTCTAGCCAGTTACTGGTTCATGCGTAGTGTCTTTGGTTCCTGGTTGTAAACTACAGTCTTTAAGGCCGTTATACGGTAGCGTCTTGGTCCGTTTTCAATATAATAAATGTGACGGAGTAAGGGGTTCGTCGTCCGCGTTTGATCCGATGAAACGTATGTTAGTGGGCGATCACTGAGTAAACGTTCTACTTCAGTCATTATCGTGTTGAGTGTTTTATTGTCCATATGTGCTCGTTTAATGCAGTTTTTCGTTATTCCTCTCAATCTCTCCCACCATCCACCGAACAAAATTGTTCCATAAGGATTAAGATTCTCGGTTACATGATGATTTTGATAAATGTTCAGTTTCTTATGCTCTCGCATCATACAAATCATTTACAAATACTAAACGTGATGCATGGAAGAAGTCTAACAAAGCTCTTTGTTAATTAAAGCTCGATATAATATTGTCAACATAAAAGTATTTCTTTAACATTGCTGTCCAGTCTGTTGAATCGCAGTCAAATGTTTACGTATAACAGCATTTAGGATAAACGGATAGAAAGTTGCTCCAAATTATACTGACTTGAATCTGTTTGCGGTTAGTTGACTATTTGGGTCATCCGGGTTACTACGCATAAGAGAATCTGGTAACATCACGATCCTCTTCATCCAGCCCATAATAAGTAAGGCTTTTTCTATACCTGTCGAGACGGCGTATTTGTGCATTCTAAATCGGAGAAAAATTCCGGTTAAATCATTAAAGTTTGGCCAAAGATCCATCAAACAATCATTTAAGCTTAGATTAATAGGTGAAGGTTTGCAGCTACAGTCAAATACAATTCTGATTGGCGTGGTTGACGACTTTTTACGGAAATGATGGTGCGGTATGGAATGAACAATTGTTTTGGCTGATCGTTCATCAACTCTCTCGATAAATCTACGTTTTTCTTGTTCATTAATAATTTTTCCGTTTTTCTGTAAAAGTGTAAGTTCACGATTAAGACGCTTAATGACATTTTCTGTTCTCCGTTATTCAATACTTCTGTTGTCTAGTAAGGTGTGGTGTTCCTCCTTACAAGGTAACTTATCAACATATCTTTATGTTTCCATATGGTAACCTCTACCATTTGATTTATATACATCTTGGAATTTTCTGTTTTCAGATTTGTTGTCACTATTATTTATACTAGCAGCTTCAACTTCCACAAATTTCTACATTATAAAAGTTCTACTCTTCAACTTTGTGACCTACTAATATGTTCATCATTGACGTAAGTGTGTGATCTGGATTTGCAGGTATTCAATTGATTGTGCTGGACAGAAGGTTACGGATTTCCGACTTGACGGTAGTAGGTCCTGTTCCTCATACTATTCTATCATCGACAATTGACCAGTAATAATCGAATTAGATATAACTTGACACTTGACACCAATATCGTTAAGAGGTTCACTTGACACCAATATCGTTAAGAGGTTACATCGGACAACTATATAGCTAACAATAACAAAAGTGAATAGAATGTATGTATATCTATTTTGACTCTAATGTCAACACGTGACACTTACGTAACATTACAATGATTAACAACAGCGAAAACTTGATCAATTACTCCTTAACATATTGTCTAAGTATCGGTACCCAATACGATTGTAATACGTAAGTAAGCGTAGCATTGAGTCCGAATTAAGTGAACGCTCGTGTGCGTCTGTCACTATCAGTTTGGTAAGTAAATGATTCGCAGGTAATAAATACTGAAATTTGGTATTCTCTAAAATGATTCCGCTGTGAATCCTTCCATTGCATCTCAAAAAGCTACCGTCATCTATGAAGAGTCACAATTGTCTAGTGCTAGGATATTGCCTTGTGTTTTTATCTCAGATGTTTGGTATATCGGTATATTGGTAGTTAAATATGAACCGCTGAACGTAAGCAGTTACTCAAATCACTTTCCTGAAAATTTCAATATTTCCAATTGTCTATAACGTTACTGATATCATAGTGATCAGTATGAACTTCATTGTTTAGAAATTCCTCGTCTTCGTTTTTTTCTGTAATTGTCAATACCGTTAACTAATTCTGTCTTTTTTTAAAGGACACTATCGATGTATTGATCGACGTCAATTCCTCGTGTTAAGAGATTGGTTGGGTTGCATTCTTTTGGGCAATATCTCCATTAATGTTGATTTTGTAGATTTTGTTATTCCTCGCGCTCGATTCACAATAAATCGTTTAAACAGTTTCGATGATTTAACCAGTGCAATACTATACAGCTATCCGACCAGAAAGCCACGTTTTTACATTAGAAGGTCGATTTTACATGAAAAGCTAGTCTAGTTCCAATAACTGCGGCCATAAGTTTTAGTTGCGGTTATGTAAGGGTTTTCACTTGCGCTAATCTGCTTTTCGTAATCACTAACGTAATTTCGGTTCCGTTGTTCAGATAGTCAGTCGCAAAATACGTGTAGTTCAAGGTATACCGAAGATTAGATGAAACAAAGGAGAATACAAAATTCGATCAAGTAGAAGTCATTACAACACTAGGAAAACTTGTGCAAACACAAACATTGTTTTAGGACTTGAATGAACAAATTCTAAAGTTAACGGAACCGGAAGATGTGGTAAATTAGATTATTTCATTCAGATGAATTTTCGGTTAATATGATAACCTTGATTTGACACGTACGTAAGTTCATACAAATGTCCAAAATCCTGCAGTCCCGTCACATTGAATGAAATACTAAAGTACTTGTACGCACACTTTAAATCCAAAAACTATACCGTTTGTTTCTACGCAAAACATAGCAAACCTACACAACGCACTGTCGTTTGAAAACCAGTTTGCCCAAGCCATTCTCACAATCAACACGCAATAAAGTACATTTCCTGCAACTTTTAATCAGAGTAACGTACCAAAACTTACGCTTCCAACTTTCGAAGGCACGATTTCAGAATGGCAAACCTTCTGGGACTCATGTGAGTCGTCCGTACATCTTAACTAGTTACTTACAAATATACAAAAGTGTAACTGCTTGAAAGCTCATGAAGTAGAACACGAAGCACTAGATTTAGAAATTCCTTCGCCTATAAATCAGTAAACAAGCTTACGAAGTTTTTTTACGATCAAATTGGAGGTAGCGTCAAGGTCTAGAAACTTTGGGTAAGACACATGAAACATACGGCACACTACTTCTTCCCATTATTGTCAACAAATTACCCGTTGAAGTCAGAAAATATCTCGCGCGAGGACATAGAACAAAAACGTTGGTATAACGGACCTCCCTGAAAGCATATTAGACGATATCGTTATACCGGACACAGGACAAAAGAGTCGACATCCGAAATTGGTGAAATCTAAATCTTACAAGAATATTGAGACTAGACCTAGCGTTTACTGTCACGAAATACATCCACCAACTCATTGCAGTAAAACAGCCGACACATAATGCCGTATGAACAAATTTGTTATCTTTAACTACCTTGGTATACACAGACTAAACGAATGTAAATCTAAACGCACATTGTAATGAGAAACACCACACAAACTAATGTAATGCACGTTAAACCCACTATCTTCGAATTCGCCCAACGTTCAACTCGTGAATGACATTGATGATACGGAACATAATACTACTATTTTGTATTCTCAACGGACAGAATTGCAATCGAATGTACTTTTGAAAACTGCCGTGGCACAAGTAGGCTCAAATCAGTTCTTTATCGATACGGATATTCTTTTTGACGAAGGAGGGCAAACATCTTTTGAAACGCAAAACTTAACTAAATTTACAGATAGCGGGAACATAAATAATATATTAATTGGAGGTGCAGAGAAAAACGTGAGACACATAGAAAAGTCAACAATCTATCTGAAAACCGATGTAGGACACGTATTGTCAATCAAAGTACTGATAGTACAGATGATCGGGATGCCATATATGAATCACATACGTAATATTGATACACAGAACGGTTATTTGCGTGGTTTAAAGATAGCGCACACGGTGACAAAGCACGATTCATTCGAGATATCGTTGCTGGTAGGCGCATATCACTACGGGGACATTGTTAACGATTATATAGTCCGTGTAAACGATCCGACCGCCGTGAAATCCAATATCGGATAAATGCTTTCGGTACTTACATACGGTAAGAAAACAAACACGTCGAAGACTAGTATGTGTAATGTTCTAGTATCACACAAAGTTAAAGAATTCAATCTGGAGAGATTTTGGAATTTAGATTCAATAGGAATAAATAGTAGGGAGGTAGACGAAGACGACAATGCATATATTTAAGTCTATCAGGACAGATCAATTGAGTTCTGAGAAAACAAATATTCCGCTATGTTACCTTGAAAACGTGATGCATTGCCTATAAATTAAGCAGTCACGAACAGAAGGACAGAAAACGTCCTTCAAAGACTTACTCAAAACTCAGATATGTTAAAGAAGTACGGGAACATTATACAAGAACAGGAACGAAGAGGATTCATAGAGAAGGTAGATGAAACAGATGAACTTAAGAAAAGTATCACTACATTCCTTATCATCCTGTACAGAAGGAATCAAGCACTATGCCTATCAAAATTGTTTACGAATGCATTTGTCGACATCGCATAATTCGCAAAGTTTGAATGACTGATTTGTATGTGGACAACATTCTGTTAAGTTTACAGAACGAGGGTGGGCTGACTATACGGAAGGGAGATCAATGATGGAGGAAACTGGATTCTATCTACGATCCTGGACGTCAAACCGTGTGGATATACGTAAGCTAGCTAAAACGGAAAAAAGTACTACTATATGCGGAAAAAACAAAAGTACTTGGTATGTTATGGAATAGCTGATTCGATGATCTAATGTACCAGAAATTAATACGGCCGCTTTGTGAAAAATTGTGCAAATCATGCTAAAGGAATAAAATTTGGCATAGACTCAGCTCAGCTGTTACTCTTTTATTCAAGATAAGGAGGCATTTGAAAAAAATGTCTCACATCCGGTAAACATCTTAAATGGCCGACATCATACTTAAATCATCCAAATATCAGAGGCTAGTGTAAGTGTGTGAAAAGCGGTTTTTATCATGCTGATATAATAATATTTGGAACAAACCTTTGTTATGTACTACTTTTGGATATTTTATATAGATTAGATGTCTTTTAAAACCCTACTTTTGGTAAAATCCGACATGGCGGACATTGTACTAAAATAAGCTTATTTTTAAAGGAGGGTATTGCTACTATCATTAAATTGTTCAGGAACCTTTCTTTGATGCTGCTAATGGATACAATACATAAGAAATATGTCTTTAAAAGCATTACTTTCGGTTATAGTCAAACTGGCGGACATGAAACATCATTATTTTACTTTAATATTTAACTTAATTTCAAAATGTAAAGAAACTGTTTTTTTTTGTGCTGGTCAGTTACCATTTGGTTTTGGCTTTAAGTTATCTTCTAAACCACCTATTGTATTCTATAGATAATGATTAAATACAAAGCTAACACTTCCGGTATATAAAACCAATTTGGAGTAAATTTCAAAGATGAGTCCTCAGTCCATATCTTCGAAATAGAGCTTTTATTTGGATAGATTGATGAAAATAAGATAAAATCACTGTAGTACTAAAACATCTTTAAAAGTACAGATCATTTATGGCCGCAAATATTCACAATCGGAAAGCTGATTTTCCTCATTTACTAAGACAGCGGCGGTATTGGTTTTTACATCAATAATGTACAAGCTCCTGATAAGGTGAAGAGGCCTCACAAAGAGTTGTCCAAAGGGGTTCCAATGTTTCATATTTTCCCCGCCATTATAAGCGTCTAGAAACCAAATCTCAAGCTTGTTACTCATCCACACCCGCCATGGTATATTGCACGTTTTACATGATGAAAAACATTAGACCGAGTCGTTCAAATATCATCAATAAGTCTTTCCACTTTCAAAAACATGTTTTCTTGCTTCGTAAACCCCATCTGATAAGTTTGTTCGATCTTACTACAAAACCACGTATCGTTTTATCAATGGCATTATCAAATCCATATCTGGTGATGTTGGCTGATCAATCATCATTCTAAATCATTAAGTCACATCTTCAAACGCCATCCATGTCAACAACGAAGTTCCCTTTCAAGTAAACGTGCACTTGAAAGGTCACGGATAGATTATATCTAAGGCTTTTTCCACTTCCAAATACAAACCAAAGTTCATCTGCCCCCATGTCACGGAATAATGACACAGCAGTGACAGCAGCATCAGTATCGACTGTTCAAGTCATGAGTCAGTTAAGTCTGTGAATCACTGCATCAGACACATGTTTTTTTTTGTATATTGATTCTATAGTATAAGCCTATTCATTTTAACATGGGGCTAAACTTGAAACACCATCATGTGGTGAATAACACAAAACATCCTGAGCATTTGTTGCTACAACTAACTCTTCCTCAAAATATATTGAGCAAGCGCCTGTGAATAAAAACTAAAAAGTTCTTTCTTAATGTCGTCATCTCTCAGAAAACTTTACCAATTTTGAGATTTGTTTCGACTCTGGATTCGTCTTTGTATTCTCTTACCCCTAAGTGTATTTCTTTTTTCTTGTGGCAGCATTCAAACTACCAGTATTGTCTATATATGCATTCATCCACTGTTACAGTTTCAAGTTGTTTTATAACGAGTATGCTGATAGGGTATTATGCCCTTATCTTAAAAAGCATGAAACTATTATGATAAAGTCTTGGATGCATATGACAGTTGTAGCAACACATGTTCAGGATATTCTATCTTTACCGCCGTGATGCGTTTCAAGTTAAACACCATATTAATACATATGTATTAAAAGGCTGACACTAGAATCATGGTGCATGTGTCTGATGCAGTGAAACACGAAATTAAACAAGTCATTATTCGAACAGTTGTTACTGATGATGCTGTCATTACTGTTTCGCTATTCCGTGACATAGGGGTAGACGAACTATGGATTGTGTTTAAGAGGAGGAAAAGCTTTGGATAAATATATATAAATGACCTTCCAAATGCACTCGCGATTAGGGATCACACACAAATATTGTGATCCATTTTCCGGTTGTGATACGGTTCTCTGTTTTCTTGAAAAGGGGGAAAAAGACTGTTTGGGAGACATTGATAGCATTTGAAGATGTGACTTTAACTTAAAGAATGATAATTGATCCGCCTAAATCATCGGTGTTTACTGTAAGATAGCAAAAAATAATCATATGGGGTTAGCATGGTTAACAAAGCAAGAAATATCTATTTACGCAAAAGGGTAGGTTAATTGAGGTTATCAACTTAGTCTAGTCTTTTTCAGCATGCAAAATGTACAATATACTAAGACACGTGTTTAGGGGACGAGCCTGAAATTGGCTCGTATGCTTCCAAGTCCAGGCGCTAATGGATGACGACGGGACAAAGAGGATCACTTTTAAAAAACTCTTTCTGAGGGCTCATCATGTTGTCAGAAGCTTGCACATTGTGGATGTAAGAAAGGTTGTCGCGGTTGTTTTTATGAGGAAAATCAAGTCTCCCGTGCCCTGCGTCGTGTACATGTGGTGGTAACTGGGAATTTACAAGTTTTTTTAGCCAAATAGTGGTAATTTTTAAAAGGTTTAGTACTTAAGTGATTTTATTTTGATTAAATCAATCTATCCAAAGCTCTACATCGAACATATGGAGTGAGGACTCATCTTTGACATTTACGCCATATTGTTTTTTTTTTACCGGAAGTGTTAACTTTGTATTTAAATATTAACTACAGAATATGATAAGTGGTTTAGAGGATAAATTAAAGCCTAAAGTTGATGACTACCACAAAGAAAACCCACTTTCTTCACATTTTGAAAAAAAGATAAATATCAAAATAAAAAAATGACATATTTATGTCCTCCATTTTGAATATTACCGGAAGAAAGGATTTTTAAGACATATATCTTATACATTGTATCCCTTGGAAGCATCAAAGAAATGTTCCTGTACAATTTAATGATAGTAACAATACGTTAAAACACATTTCAATCCCCCTCCCTAAAAAATAAGCTTATTTTAGTCAATGTCCGCCATATTGGATTCTACCGAAAGTAGGGTTTTTAGAGACATTTTATCTATATAATATATCCAAAAGTATTACATAACAAAGGTTTGTACCAAATATTATTATAGCAGCATGCTGATAGATCTTTTTCACATACTGTGGATTCATTATTATTCGTGGGATACCAATTTCTCGTGGATTTCGTTGGTACAGGCAAACCACGAAATTTGATGTTCAACGAATGACAAATTTTACAAAGGCTTGTACTAGTATGCAGACTTCGGTAAAACCACGAAATTAAATATCCACGAATATGTAAGTTTCCCTGAATCCACGAAAATTGGTACCCACGAAAATAAATGAATCCACAGTACTAGCCTTCTATATTGGGCCGATTAAAGTATGATGTCCGCCATTTTTTATTTAACCGGCAGTGAGACATTTTTTTCAAATGCCTTCTTTTCTGAAATAAAAGAGTTTCAGGAAGGTTTATGCCTATGTTCATGCTTATATCAGGATGTGCACAACTCGTCTGAAATATACTTGTGGCCGCCGGACTAAATGTGATATTCCAATACTAGACATTGTAACAAAAAGTGAGATTTTGAAAATTCTTCGAAAAAATACGATCCACTTAGAATACTTAGCCCGGTCACAATACGAACAAAGAAGCTCATACAGGATCTATGGAATAGTGGATTGAATTGGGATAAACACGTTTCGGAAAACTCTAAGGATTACTGTAGCAAGCGACTTTGAGAAAGCGACACACAACGTATTTCCGAGATATTATTTCTTCGGTAATTCTATTTCGGAATAGTCTGGTAACAGCGCTTCTGTCTTCTGTCTCCGATCTGACTGATTTCATTTTTTCGAGATCCGGGTCACGGTATCATAAATAAAGATGATAGTTAAGGCAATATGTACTACAACAACTGTTCAGCCAGTACATTAAATATACATATTCGTATTCCAAGGCGAAGTCACTGACAGTACGACGTCGACAATGGACAAGTAAAATAAATCGGACGTTATGCTCCCGCGATAGGTTAACCAATAATGGCTAACGTGGAGAATCTCTTAGTATGGCCAGTCAACAATAGTTAATTTCCATTTTTAACCCTCTTCTGAAAAATCTTACGGGTCTAAGACATCAGTGCTTTTATCCATTTTAAAGGTAATAACTACCTTTGTCCCTGTTATCGTGGCCCTAGTGGAGAATCTTTTAGTTTTGCTAGTCGGCAACAGTTCAATAAACCCCTTTCCCTTTGCTGACTGACTCGTACGGGTCTAGGGCATAAGTGTTATGGGTCATTTTAGAGTCAATATCAACTTCTACCTCTGGTACAATTGTCGATGTGGAAAATCTCTTAGCTTGGCCAGCCGGCAATAGTTCAGTTCGAATTTGTTGTAAACCGGTATCCCATATCCCCACTTTTAACCCTCTACTTACTTACTCATACGGGTCTAGGGTATAAGTGCTATGGGTTATTTTAAAGTCAATAAGTACCTCTTCCTCTGGTATCATTGCCTATGGGGACATTCTCTTCGTTTGGCCAGCCGGCAATAATTCATTTCGAATTTGTGATATACTTGGGTACCCCCTCCTTATCCTTTCCTGACTAACTCGTACGGGTCTAGGGCATAAGTGCTATCGGCCAATTTAGAGGCAGTACCAACCTCTACCTCTGGTATAATGGTCGATGTTGAGAATCTTTTAGTTTGACCAGCCGGCAATAGTTCAGTTCGAATTCGTTGTTGACCGGAATACCATATCCCCCCTTTTAACCTTCTACTGACAAACTCGTACGGGTCTAAGGTACAAGTGCTATGGGCCATTTTAAAGGCAATAAGTACCTCTTCCTCTGGTATCATTGCCCACGTGGAGAATCTCTTCGTTTGGCCAGCCGGCAATAGTTCATTTTCGAATTTGTGATATACCAGGGTACCCCCCTTATCCTTTTCTGACTAACTCGTACGGGTCTAGGGCATAAGTGCTATGGGCCATTTTAGAGGCAATACCAACCTCTACCTCTGGTATAATGGTCGATGTGGAGAATCTCTTAGTTTGGCCAGCCGGCAATAGTTCAGTTCGAATTCGTTGTATCCTGGATACCATATCCCCCCTTTTAACCCTCTACTGACAAACTCGTACGGGTCTAGGGTGTAAGTGCTATGGGCCATTTTAAAGGCAATAAGTACCTCTTCCTCTGGTATCATTGCCCACGTGGAGAATCTCTTCGTTTGGCCAGCCGGCAATAGTTCATTTTCGAATTTGTGATATACCAGGGTACCCCCCTTGTCCTTTTCTGACTAACTCGTACGGGTCTAGGGCATAAGTGCTATGGGCCATTTTAGAGGCAATACCAACCTCTACCTCTGGTATAATGGTCGATGTGGAGAATCTCTTAGTTTGGCCAGCCGGCAATAGTTCAGTTCGAATTCGTTGTATCCGGGATACCATATCCCCCCTTTGAACCCTCTACTGACAAACTCGTACGGGTCTAGGGTGTAAGTGCTATGGGCCATTTTAAAGGCAATAGGTACCTCTTCCTCTGGTATCATTGCCCACGTGGAGAATCTCTTCGTTTGGCCAGCCGGCAATAGTTCATTTTCGAATTTGTGATATACCAGGGTACCCCCCTTGTCCTTTTCTGACTAACTCGTACGGGTCTAGGGCATAAGTGCTATGGGCCATTTTAGAGGCAATACCAACCTCTACCTCTGGTATAATGGTCGATGTGGAGAATCTCTTAGTTTGGCCAGCCGGCAATAGTTCAGTTCGAATTCGTTGTATCCGGGATACCATATCCCCCCTTTGAACCCTCTACTGACAAACTCGTACGGGTCTAGGGTGTAAGTGCTATGGGCCATTTTAAAGGCAATAGGTACCTCTTCCTCTGGTATCATTGCCCACGTGGAGAATCTCTTCGTTTGGCCAGCCGGCAATAGTTTATTTTCGAATTTGTGATATACCAGGGTACCCCCCTTGTCCTTTTCTGACTAACTCGTACGGGTCTAGGGCATAAGTGCTATGGGCCATTTTAGAGGCAATACCAACCTCTACCTCTGGTATAATGGTCGATGTGGAGAATCTCTTAGTTTGGCCAGCCGGCAATAGTTCAGTTCGAATTCGTTGTATCCGGGATACCATATCCCCCCTTTGAACCCTCTACTGGCAAACTCGTACGGGTCTAGGGTATAAGTGCTATGGGCCATTTTAAAGGCAATAGGTACCTCTTCCTCTGGTATCATTGCCCACGTGGAGAATCTCTTCGTTTGGCCAGCCGGCAATAGTTCATTTTCGAATTTGTGATATACCAGGGTACCCCCCTTGTCCTTTTCTGACTAACTCGTACGGGTCTAGGGCATAAGTGCTATGGGCCATTTTAGAGGCAATACCAACCTCTACCTCTGGTATAATGGTCGATTTGGAGAATCTCTTAGTTTGGCCAGCCGGCAATAGTTCAGTTCGAATTCGTTGTATCCGGGATACCATATCCCCCCTTTGAACCCTCTACTGACAAACTCGTACGGGTCTAGGGTATAAGTGCTATGGGCCATTTTAAAGGCAATAAGTACCTCTTCCTCTGGTATCATTGCCCACGTGGAGAATCTCTTCGTTTGGCCAGCCGGCAATAGTTCATTTTCGAATTTGTGATATACCAGGGTACCCCCCTTATCCTTTTCTGACTAACTCGTACGGGTCTAGGGCATAAGTGCTATGGGCCATTTTAGAGGCAATACCAACCTCTACCTCTGGTATAATGGTCGATTTGGAGAATCTCTTAGTTTGGCCAGCCGGCAATAGTTCAGTTCGAATTCGTTGTATCCGGGATACCATATCCCCCCTTTGAACCCTCTACTGACAAACTCGTACGGGTCTAGGGTATAAGTGCTATGGGCCATTTTAAAGGCAATAAGTACCTCTTCCTCTGGTATCATTGCCCACGTGGAGAATCTCTTCGTTTGGCCAGCCGGCAATAGTTCATTTTCGAATTTGTGATATACCAGGGTACCCCCCTTATCCTTTTCTGACTAACTCGTACGGGTCTAGGGCATAAGTGCTATGGGCCATTTTAGAGGCAATACCAACCTCTACCTCTGGTATAATGGTCGATGTGGAGAATCTCTTAGTTTGGCCAGCCGGCAATAGTTCAGTTCGAATTCGTTGTATCCTGGATACCATATCCCCCCTTTTAACCCTCTACTGACAAACTCGTACGGGTCTAGGGTGTAAGTGCTATGGGCCATTTTAAAGGCAATAAGTACCTCTTCCTCTGGTATCATTGCCCACGTGGAGAATCTCTTCGTTTGGCCAGCCGGCAATAGTTCATTTTCGAATTTGTGATATACCAGGGTACCCCCCTTGTCCTTTTCTGACTAACTCGTACGGGTCTAGGGCATAAGTGCTATGGGCCATTTTAGAGGCAATACCAACCTCTACCTCTGGTATAATGGTCGATGTGGAGAATCTCTTAGTTTGGCCAGCCGGCAATAGTTCAGTTCGAATTCGTTGTATCCGGGATACCATATCCCCCCTTTGAACCCTCTACTGGCAAACTCGTACGGGTCTAGGGTATAAGTGCTATGGGCCATTTTAAAGGCAATAGGTACCTCTTCCTCTGGTATCATTGCCCACGTGGAGAATCTCTTCGTTTGGCCAGCCGGCAATAGTTCATTTTCGAATTTGTGATATACCAGGGTACCCCCCTTGTCCTTTTCTGACTAACTCGTACGGGTCTAGGGCATAAGTGCTATGGGCCATTTTAGAGGCAATACCAACCTCTACCTCTGGTATAATGGTCGATGTGGAGAATCTCTTAGTTTGGCCAGCCGGCAATAGTTCAGTTCGAATTCGTTGTATCCGGGATACCATATCCCCCCTTTGAACCCTCTACTGACAAACTCGTACGGGTCTAGGGTGTAAGTGCTATGGGCCATTTTAAAGGCAATAGGTACCTCTTCCTCTGGTATCATTGCCCACGTGGAGAATCTCTTCGTTTGGCCAGCCGGCAATAGTTCATTTTCGAATTTGTGATATACCAGGGTACCCCCCTTATCCTTTTCTGACTAACTCGTACGGGTCTAGGGCATAAGTGCTATGGGCCATTTTAGAGGCAATACCAACCTCTACCTCTGGTATAATGGTCGATGTGGAGAATCTCTTAGTTTGGCCAGCCGGCAATAGTTCAGTTCGAATTCGTTGTATCCGGGATACCATATCCCCCCTTTGAACCCTCTACTGACAAACTCGTACGGGTCTAGGGTGTAAGTGCTATGGGCCATTTTAAAGGCAATAGGTACCTCTTCCTCTGGTATCATTGCCCACGTGGAGAATCTCTTCGTTTGGCCAGCCGGCAATAGTTCATTTTCGAATTTGTGATATACCAGGGTACCCCCCTTGTCCTTTTCTGACTAACTCGTACGGGTCTAGGGCATAAGTGCTATGGGCCATTTTAGAGGCAATACCAACCTCTACCTCTGGTATAATGGTCGATGTGGAGAATCTCTTAGTTTGGCCAGCCGGCAATAGTTCAGTTCGAATTCGTTGTATCCGGGATACCATATCCCCCCTTTGAACCCTCTACTGACAAACTCGTACGGGTCTAGGGTGTAAGTGCTATGGGCCATTTTAAAGGCAATAGGTACCTCTTCCTCTGGTATCATTGCCCACGTGGAGAATCTCTTCGTTTGGCCAGCCGGCAATAGTTTATTTTCGAATTTGTGATATACCAGGGTACCCCCCTTGTCCTTTTCTGACTAACTCGTACGGGTCTAGGGCATAAGTGCTATGGGCCATTTTAGAGGCAATACCAACCTCTACCTCTGGTATAATGGTCGATGTGGAGAATCTCTTAGTTTGGCCAGCCGGCAATAGTTCAGTTCGAATTCGTTGTATCCGGGATACCATATCCCCCCTTTGAACCCTCTACTGGCAAACTCGTACGGGTCTAGGGTATAAGTGCTATGGGCCATTTTAAAGGCAATAGGTACCTCTTCCTCTGGTATCATTGCCCACGTGGAGAATCTCTTCGTTTGGCCAGCCGGCAATAGTTCATTTTCGAATTTGTGATATACCAGGGTACCCCCCTTGTCCTTTTCTGACTAACTCGTACGGGTCTAGGGCATAAGTGCTATGGGCCATTTTAGAGGCAATACCAACCTCTACCTCTGGTATAATGGTCGATTTGGAGAATCTCTTAGTTTGGCCAGCCGGCAATAGTTCAGTTCGAATTCGTTGTATCCGGGATACCATATCCCCCCTTTGAACCCTCTACTGACAAACTCGTACGGGTCTAGGGTATAAGTGCTATGGGCCATTTTAAAGGCAATAAGTACCTCTTCCTCTGGTATCATTGCCCACGTGGAGAATCTCTTCGTTTGGCCAGCCGGCAATAGTTCATTTTCGAATTTGTGATATACCAGGGTACCCCCCTTATCCTTTTCTGACTAACTCGTACGGGTCTAGGGCATAAGTGCTATGGGCCATTTTAGAGGCAATACCAACCTCTACCTCTGGTATAATGGTCGATTTGGAGAATCTCTTAGTTTGGCCAGCCGGCAATAGTTCAGTTCGAATTCGTTGTATCCGGGATACCATATCCCCCCTTTGAACCCTCTACTGACAAACTCGTACGGGTCTAGGGTATAAGTGCTATGGGCCATTTTAAAGGCAATAAGTACCTCTTCCTCTGGTATCATTGCCCACGTGGAGAATCTCTTCGTTTGGCCAGCCGGCAATAGTTCATTTTCGAATTTGTGATATACCAGGGTACCCCCCTTATCCTTTTCTGACTAACTCGTACGGGTCTAGGGCATAAGTGCTATGGGCCATTTTAGAGGCAATACCAACCTCTACCTCTGGTATAATGGTCGATGTGGAGAATCTCTTAGTTTGGCCAGCCGGCAATAGTTCAGTTCGAATTCGTTGTATCCTGGATACCATATCCCCCCTTTTAACCCTCTACTGACAAACTCGTACGGGTCTAGGGTGTAAGTGCTATGGGCCATTTTAAAGGCAATAAGTACCTCTTCCTCTGGTATCATTGCCCACGTGGAGAATCTCTTCGTTTGGCCAGCCGGCAATAGTTCATTTTCGAATTTGTGATATACCAGGGTACCCCCCTTGTCCTTTTCTGACTAACTCGTACGGGTCTAGGGCATAAGTGCTATGGGCCATTTTAGAGGCAATACCAACCTCTACCTCTGGTATAATGGTCGATGTGGAGAATCTCTTAGTTTGGCCAGCCGGCAATAGTTCAGTTCGAATTCGTTGTATCCGGGATACCATATCCCCCCTTTGAACCCTCTACTGGCAAACTCGTACGGGTCTAGGGTATAAGTGCTATGGGCCATTTTAAAGGCAATAGGTACCTCTTCCTCTGGTATCATTGCCCACGTGGAGAATCTCTTCGTTTGGCCAGCCGGCAATAGTTCATTTTCGAATTTGTGATATACCAGGGTACCCCCCTTGTCCTTTTCTGACTAACTCGTACGGGTCTAGGGCATAAGTGCTATGGGCCATTTTAGAGGCAATACCAACCTCTACCTCTGGTATAATGGTCGATGTGGAGAATCTCTTAGTTTGGCCAGCCGGCAATAGTTCAGTTCGAATTCGTTGTATCCGGGATACCATATCCCCCCTTTGAACCCTCTACTGACAAACTCGTACGGGTCTAGGGTGTAAGTGCTATGGGCCATTTTAAAGGCAATAGGTACCTCTTCCTCTGGTATCATTGCCCACGTGGAGAATCTCTTCGTTTGGCCAGCCGGCAATAGTTCATTTTCGAATTTGTGATATACCAGGGTACCCCCCTTGTCCTTTTCTGACTAACTCGTACGGGTCTAGGGCATAAGTGCTATGGGCCATTTTAGAGGCAATACCAACCTCTACCTCTGGTATAATGGTCGATGTGGAGAATCTCTTAGTTTGGCCAGCCGGCAATAGTTCAGTTCGAATTCGTTGTATCCGGGATACCATATCCCCCCTTTGAACCCTCTACTGACAAACTCGTACGGGTCTAGGGTGTAAGTGCTATGGGCCATTTTAAAGGCAATAGGTACCTCTTCCTCTGGTATCATTGCCCACGTGGAGAATCTCTTCGTTTGGCCAGCCGGCAATAGTTCATTTTCGAATTTGTGATATACCAGGGTACCCCCCTTGTCCTTTTCTGACTAACTCGTACGGGTCTAGGGCATAAGTGCTATGGGCCATTTTAGAGGCAATACCAACCTCTACCTCTGGTATAATGGTCGATGTGGAGAATCTCTTAGTTTGGCCAGCCGGCAATAGTTCAGTTCGAATTCGTTGTATCCGGGATACCATATCCCCCCTTTGAACCCTCTACTGACAAACTCGTACGGGTCTAGGGTGTAAGTGCTATGGGCCATTTTAAAGGCAATAGGTACCTCTTCCTCTGGTATCATTGCCCACGTGGAGAATCTCTTCGTTTGGCCAGCCGGCAATAGTTCATTTTCGAATTTGTGATATACCAGGGTACCCCCCTTGTCCTTTTCTGACTAACTCGTACGGGTCTAGGGCATAAGTGCTATGGGCCATTTTAGAGGCAATACCAACCTCTACCTCTGGTATAATGGTCGATGTGGAGAATCTCTTAGTTTGGCCAGCCGGCAATAGTTCAGTTCGAATTCGTTGTATCCGGGATACCATATCCCCCCTTTGAACCCTCTACTGACAAACTCGTACGGGTCTAGGGTGTAAGTGCTATGGGCCATTTTAAAGGCAATAGGTACCTCTTCCTCTGGTATCATTGCCCACGTGGAGAATCTCTTCGTTTGGCCAGCCGGCAATAGTTCATTTTCGAATTTGTGATATACCAGGGTACCCCCCTTGTCCTTTTCTGACTAACTCGTACGGGTCTAGGGCATAAGTGCTATGGGCCATTTTAGAGGCAATACCAACCTCTACCTCTGGTATAATGGTCGATGTGGAGAATCTCTTAGTTTGGCCAGCCGGCAATAGTTCAGTTCGAATTCGTTGTATCCGGGATACCATATCCCCCCTTTGAACCCTCTACTGACAAACTCGTACGGGTCTAGGGTGTAAGTGCTATGGGCCATTTTAAAGGCAATAGGTACCTCTTCCTCTGGTATCATTGCCCACGTGGAGAATCTCTTCGTTTGGCCAGCCGGCAATAGTTCATTTTCGAATTTGTGATATACCAGGGTACCCCCCTTGTCCTTTTCTGACTAACTCGTACGGGTCTAGGGCATAAGTGCTATGGGCCATTTTAGAGGCAATACCAACCTCTACCTCTGGTATAATGGTCGATGTGGAGAATCTCTTAGTTTGGCCAGCCGGCAATAGTTCAGTTCGAATTCGTTGTATCCGGGATACCATATCCCCCCTTTGAACCCTCTACTGACAAACTCGTACGGGTCTAGGGTGTAAGTGCTATGGGCCATTTTAAAGGCAATAGGTACCTCTTCCTCTGGTATCATTGCCCACGTGGAGAATCTCTTCGTTTGGCCAGCCGGCAATAGTTCATTTTCGAATTTGTGATATACCAGGGTACCCCCCTTGTCCTTTTCTGACTAACTCGTACGGGTCTAGGGCATAAGTGCTATGGGCCATTTTAGAGGCAATACCAACCTCTACCTCTGGTATAATGGTCGATGTGGAGAATCTCTTAGTTTGGCCAGCCGGCAATAGTTCAGTTCGAATTCGTTGTATCCGGGATACCATATCCCCCCTTTGAACCCTCTACTGACAAACTCGTACGGGTCTAGGGTGTAAGTGCTATGGGCCATTTTAAAGGCAATAGGTACCTCTTCCTCTGGTATCATTGCCCACGTGGAGAATCTCTTCGTTTGGCCAGCCGGCAATAGTTCATTTTCGAATTTGTGATATACCAGGGTACCCCCCTTGTCCTTTTCTGACTAACTCGTACGGGTCTAGGGCATAAGTGCTATGGGCCATTTTAGAGGCAATTAAATGGACTGGTAATGTTGAGATTAAAGACTCTGATTGATCTCCGTAATTTTGAAGAATTATGTCATTGAAATAGTAATTGACAGTTTCTATTTTTCTGTTTATTATATTCCTTCAATAAACTATGTTTCTTGTTTTTCTGATCTTTTTAATTGTGTGATATTATCGTATGTATTGTATATTTTAGTTTTAGAATTGGACTATATTTGTAGACAACGAACAGATTATGGAATGCCCATATGACAATTAATTCCATTTAATTACCCTATATTTAATCATCTTGTTTTAATTACTATAGTTTACATTGATTCAATAATAACAACATTTTAATGTTCATAATTGTTTTGTGTTGTGTGAGGCAATGCAATTAAACTTTTCATTTACTTTCATTTTAAATGACGCGGACCTTGCAGAAGACACCTATTGGCTTACTATTTCCTAATTACTTTATATTGCTATAAATAGCATAACCATATTGGATATTAACAGCAAAAGTTATTTTATTGTCACAATCTAATAACTACCCAAAACATTTCATCGAACGCGGTTTTGATCTCATGAATATTATTGACGGCTAGCCTCATGAATATTAACGCCGGCTAGATCCACACTAGTAACTCTGACATATCGGGAAAAGAGGCATTTTTCGACTGGTTTTTATCATTCAAACTGATTTAATTTGAAAACGAGTGCATGGACCCCTATTTTTTAAAACAGCAATTTGTTTCATTTTGCAAGGAGATTATGTGACCCAAATTTTATAAAACTGTAAATAGCGCAATTTTTTTAATTTTGATAAACATGCAGCAAAAAATGACGTTTTTCCCTCTATTCATGAACATTTGATAAATATAGAGTTATTTCGGAATAAAAAATGCATAATTTTTAATGATACTTATAAAATACAGAAATTACCGATTATTTAACAAAAACCATTTTGTGTTTATCTTTTAAAACAAAAAAGTTATGTCTTTCTTTCGAAAAAGAAAAAAACGGACACAAATCTGAATTTTGAGCAAATATACAAAATTTCGACCTCATTTTACTCAAAAAGTAGCACATGAAGATATATTTTTTATTACATATTTGATTTAATGAGGTAAAAAATATCCTATATGCAAATTTTCATGAACTTGTAAATACAGTCAGGTTCAAAACTGTATCGTATGCCCTTAACAACGCCTTATATATAGTATTCTTTTATTTGTTTTTGTTATTTTAACTGTTTAGTCTGTTTTTGTTTTGTTATATATCCATTTGACGTGGTTCAATACTTGTAAAATCCCGTCATTGTGTTAATGTGCCATGGTGATATTTTTGTATTTTTGTCTTTAATTTTTGCTGATGTGTTTTGTCCATAAGTCTTTTTGTGTTTCTTTGTTATCTTTGTTACACGTTTGTTGTTTTGTGGTGATTAAGAGTATAACACAATATTGACTACTGTACCCCAATTATTGACCTTTTTTACAAAACTATTATGTCTGTTGGTTTTGTTCACACATCTCTGCCAGAATAATTGAATTTAATGCGACTCTCATATAAGTGAGAGGTTTAGCTAGCTACAAAACCAAGTTAAATCCACCATTTTCTCCATTAGAAAATGCCTGTACCAAGTCAGGAATATGACAGTTGTTATCCATTCGTTTGATGTGTTTGAGCTTTTGATTTTGCCATTTGATACGAATTTTCCGTTTTTAATCTTCCTCGGAGTTCGGTTTTTTTATTTTACTTTTGTTTTCAAAAAGAAAGCGAAGTATATCGAAAATGTAATCGGAATCTTGAAAATTAAGGGATTAGCGGCGGGACTCTTTATTTAATTTCTTTAAAGAGCATACGCATTACAAACATTGCTTCCATTAACACAATAAAGGTATGGCATGAGCCTTTATAAAACGAAAATATAAGTATGACACAGCTATAACTGGAATATGTATTGAGATAAGACAGAAGCTTTTGTGGTATAGGTTTAGAGGTATGGCAGGATTTGTTTTGTTGAACATGAAAAGAGGTATGACCGGTACGTTTGTGAAATCAGAGGCGGATTTAGGGGGGGGGCCCAGGGGGCCCGGCCCCCCCCTTTTTTGGGAAAAAATTTGGTTGCTTATATAGGGAATCACTGAAGCGTGACTGGAGCGGGCCCCTCTTAGGTCAGTCAGTGGGCCCCCACTTATGAAAATTTCTGGATCCGCCATTGGAAATAGAAATAGAGGTGTGACAGATTGAAGCCTTTACGGAATAGGAAAAGTATGACCGGAGCTATTGTGGAATAGCAATAGAGGTGTGACAGATTGAAGCCTTTACGGGATAGGAAAAGTATGACCGGAGCTATTGTGGAATAGCAATAGAGGTGTGACAGATTGAAGCCTTTATGGAATAGGAAAAGTATGACCGGAGCTATTGTGGAATAGCAATAGAGGTGTGACAGATTGAAGCCTTTATGGAATAGGAAAAGTATGACCGGAGCTATTGTGGAATAGCAATAGAGGTGTGACAGATTGAAGCCTTTACGGGATAGGAAAAGTATGACCGGAGCTATTGTGGAATAGCAATAGAGGTGTGACAGATTGAAGCCTTTATGGAATAGGAAAAGTATGACCGGAGCTATTGTGGAATAACAATAAATGTGAGACAGGAGCCTTTGTGAAATAGCAATAGAGGTATTACAGGAGCCTTTGTTGAATAATAATAGAGACTAGAAAAGACCAATAGAGGTATGACTAGAGATTTTTATTTTATGAATTAGAATGGAGTTATGATAGAAGCCCTTGTGGAGTTGATATAGAGGTTGACAGCTGGGTTTTTAGCTGAACATTTTTTTTTAACATCTGGCAAAAGAAGTACGAAAAGAAATTAACAGAACAGTAAATGACTCAAATTAACACGTGGAAATAGAGATACTGCAAGAAGCTTTAAAATACATACCTGGCAAGCAACGAAAAAGAGAATTTTTTACTCTTTGGATATATATGGACTGTTTTTTGTTGTCTTTATGAATGTTTTAACATTTAAAATGCCATCCTCTTGATTGTAGCATTATGCAATGAAACTCCTCACCGAAGGAACCAAAGATAAACCCTTGGTGTTTCTTAGTTTTTGATCATCTATGCAGTATTTTAACTTATTTTCTTTAACTCGCCATGGCGTGGTTAGTTTCTCTAGACTTATGAGAAAAGATGTCCCCTTTAATAGTATTTTTCGTCTTTTTTTTTTTGTTTGTGTATATTTGTAAAATAGATCTAAATTTAAAAAAAAAATCAAAAGAACTAAATTAAAACAAATGTGTTAATGCTAATTAAAAAGAACGAATACGTGATCAATAATTAGTAATAAGTGTACAGAAAACACCCCAATCATATATACATGCACAAATGAATCCGGCCAATATCATGTTCAATTCTGTCTACGTCTATCAAAACTGTCTGTTTCAGTGATTTTAATCCAATTGTTATTTGAAATGTAGTTTAAAACTAATGTTTACTTGATGACAAATGACATGTTCAATGGCCGATAGATATTTTCTCCATGTATATAGCGAACTTTACGGGTGAATTTATATGCGAAAAATATCTATATATAAACACCTAGAGTATATTTTTCTATTGTCATTGTGTCCATTTAATTTTTAGTTCTATGTAAAGACTTCCTATAACCTTGTGTTTATTTAAAAAAACTGTCTTACAGGGAAGTGAAGTAAAGAGATCTATAACAGGAGCATGAGATGAAGCATTAACATGTATTTCAAGTTATGTATGCTTGGGATATGGATAGTTTATGTAACGTCGAACGGTAAGTAAATAAATAATTCAATGTATGACTGATATCAAAATTTATATTTATTTATTTACTAACAAAGTTTTAATTTCGTTTGGTCTGCAACACCGAAATATCTTGTACCAGAATTCAACTTACAAATATTTTAAAAGAAATTAGTTTTATAAATGTTTTTTTTTCAACAGTGTTTTAAAATCAATTTCATTAATTTTGATTAATTCATTGATTATGGCTAGTGATTCCCTTGCCTAAAAGTGCTTATAATTATAGTTTGTTCCCAAATTGGCTTTACAAACAAAGCAGTATCTCTTATTTTAAGGTTAAGGATATAGAAGAGTTTTTTTTTCTTGTTTTTGTTGAATGAGCCATGAAACAACAATAAAGAACAACTCGGAACAGTACCGAAACAAACAACTAATCTCGTCCGAAATATTTTTAAAAACGGACAATTGATATATGACATTTAAATCAAACAGAAATTTAAATATATATAATATTTATATAACACATTTCTAATTCATTCCATTTAACGTGACTTTACGGTTAAGTGACCGAGTAAGACGAAGTGAAATAAGATATAGTATACAAAGAAAACACATCACGAGACATAAGTTAAATGTATGTTTCATCGCCATGTGTTTACCAGGAATTTGCATATATTTAATTAATCAAATCAATACACATAAATTATATTGTATGAAACAGACTTCCAAGCGTAAAACACTTGTTTTGAAAACAACCCTTGTCAGCTATCATGGAGAACAAAAGTTTCGGTAGCATAAACACACACCTTGACCATTAAAACTCTTTACTAGCAAAAAGACACATTGACCATTAAAACTTCATCCATTAAACAAACAACCAAACGCGCGTTCGTAGTTCAGCTTTGCAAATATCATACATAAATGTCGACATGTCGGGTCACATTTTAATCGAATAATCAGGACAATTTCTGAAATGGTGGTATTTCAGCTTGTTCTATTGTCAATGGCTGAATTATAATTTTAAAGCTGATTTTTTTTGGGTATTAGAATGTTTCATTTTTTATCAGTGCGAGAATCAAGAATTTTGTTTCCAAACGTAAAATCTGTTAGACAAACTTTAGATTCCTAGAAACATGACATATTCTTTTGGCAGAATTCAGTTTTTTTTTGTTGTTTTATGAAACAACAATGTTTTTAATTCAATCATAGAAATTGGAAGAACTGCTTATATGCAGGTTGAATCTAAAACATGGGTTTATAATTCGCGTAGAATGAATATAAAATAAGAATAAAGATAAATGATTAAGTCTAAGGTAGAATTTCATGTTGTCTGTTTTGGTTTTAAACGTACAAAATTTCGCTTTACCTTTCATACTAAGGAAGGAATACATATTGCATAACTAACGTCTTGGAATGTTTCACGTAATTGTAGAATTTTTTATACTTATCATACATAATCGTTTGAAAACTATTTATAGAACACAAAATAGAGTACACAATAGACTCTGAACGAGCAAAGGACAATCATGTTATTTCTTTCCATGATGATCGGAGGGAAAAAAGACAAGTGGAAAACAGTTGGTCTTCAAGTACGACAGCACACAGTAATATATCAATTAAACCAACAACACAAACACACAGTAATGTATCAATACCAACAACACAAATACACAGTAATGTGACTAGATCAACAACACAAGCACATAGTAAGTCTACAACAAATACGCCAAGTTCAACAAGACTGCAATCTACAACAAAAGTACCAAGTACAACAAAACTGCCGTCTACAACAAAAGCACAAAGTACAACAAGACTGCCGTCTACAACAAAAGCGCCAGGTACAACAAGACTACCGCCTACAACAAAAGCGCCAAGTACAACAAGACTGCCGTCTACAACGAAAGCACCAAGTACAACAAAACTGCCGTCTACAACAAAAGCACCAAGTACAACAAGAATGCCGTCTACAAAAAAGGCATCAAGTACAACAACAGAAGGCCTGTCAACAGCAACTACTACAGTTTCAAAAGAAACAACGTTTAATCCACAAGAAACAACATACGTTAAGGTTTGTGTTTATTTTCATCTTTTTCAGGTTAAAAAAAAGCATAAATGTTACGTCATGTATAACACTTTAAAAACACTTATAACATGTATTACATTTAACACGTAAACGAACTATGTCAACACGATGAAACAAAATTTTAATGTGCATTGAACTATGTGTATTAGATAAAAGGAAATAGGGGTATTGACCACGGGTATATAAGATAATGAAAAATGGCACTCGAGACTGTAACCGACCGTGCGAGGGCTGTATAGCCAGTCAAGGTCAGTAAACACTTCCAGTTGTTGACTCGAGACTGTCGGTTGGCTGACGATGAGCCGTCATAAGTCAACAGAGTGTACGTCGGTAATATTAAGTGCAGGAAGAGCTTTAATATTCAGAGGACACTTTGTACTGGGTACAAAAGTAAACGTACAAGTTGATCTGATTGACAAGGCAGACTGTCGCACTCGGAGGACAAGTTGTACCATCCCGCACTGTCTGGTAGTGACAGACGGTCCCAATCGGAGGACAAGTTGTACCAGCCCGCACTGTCTGGAGGTGACATACTGTCCCAATCGGAGGACAGGCTGTACCAGCCATACTGTCTGATACAGACAGACTGTACCAGCCATACTGTCTTTTAGTGACACATCGTCCCATCTTGAGGACAGGCAGTTTTATTGTATTATATTTGTATATATATAATTGTCCGTTGTTACTTTATATCGGCAAAGAGTCAATGTGTATATTTTAGTTAATTGTGCATAATATAGATAGTTGTAGTTTTTAGTATTATCGCATTGTTTGTGGACAACTTGGATTCAAGTATTTACTGGAATGGACGTTTGAGATATAAACCCCTGGTTACACGTTACAGTTGTAAGTTTTTTGTTGACACATTAACGTAAGTGCCGTTCACTTAATCTCCTTGTGATAGGGACCATAACACGCCTTCAGTGATGACATCAGTCTGAATCAAATCCTGTCTGTATACCTCCTATCTGAAACAATCTCGGATGCACTCTACTTCAAAGAAATGCAATGAGTGACTTTATTTAAAGTATCATTAAGAGGTAAACTAATTGCCTTTTGAAATGTTCAGCATTTGCAATATTTATCATAGTTTACTCATCGACAATTAAAGTAAAGATCATATTGTGATTGAAAAGTGAAAAAGAACAACATTTCCTCATGTGATATGACTGTGGGTTTGATGATAGGGTTCTGGGTGGACATTATATAAAGATAAAATGAGATGACAACCCGACGAAATTTAACATAAACTTTATATATTATCAAAATGTCAACATTTGTTTTAAACAAAAAATAAATATAAAAAATATGTCACCTCTATATTGTTTGGTGTTTTGAAGAGTTATATAAATTTTACTTATAAACTGCGATTCACAATAGTAAGCAATCCAATATGTGATAAAAGGGAATAGCCAAAATAGAAATAACGACTGATTACCAACTGAACAATCATATGGTAAAGCATAAAAAAACCGTAACGTCATACGAACTCCAGCCAAAAGAAATCGGATACGTCCTGAAATGTAAAGCAGTTACCCGACAGCCTCTCGTGCAACAACCGTCGTATTTCCCACTAAACACATGTTTTAGAATTATGTTGCTTAGCAAGAAAAGAAATATTCAGACTAAGAAAATTTCAAACGTCTTTTGATGTGTCTAGTTTAGAATACATGTGTCAACATGTAGCAGTCTACAGTTTTATTATAGTCAATGACCGTATATTGACATTTAATTAGCTGTCTTTTTTGACATTATTTATGTACTGTCTCATTATGTATTCAACATCCTTTTATTCGCGCTGTATCCGTGTCAAAATCGTCTTAAAACCCCATGAAAATATTGTAAATCTCATTTGAGATTTTAACATAGATGCATGCAGATCAAATAACAAAAAGTTAAATATTTAAAAGACTTAGATATAAGCTGTTATGTTGATTTAAGTTTAAAACTAAATTCATAGTAAAGTATGCACATTGCCGGGTACATAAAACTTGTCTATTTATACAGGTACACTGACTTGAAACATTTTAATGTAGGTTGAAAAAGTACATCTAATTGACAAACGAATAACTTGTTATTTCTTTATTTCATAGACTGTATAATTTTATTTTTTTCCATGCTTCGGAGAACGTATACGAGTTTTATGCAATTTATGAATCATTATTTGAAGCTTTTTGTGAATGTGAGCGCAGCGAACAAAATCAAAAGTTTCATATATTGTGTCGAGCAACTGATTTTCTACAATATCAATATGATGAAAATATGATATTCAATTGATCGATTTATATTTGTGTGTTTCCCATAATTTAAAAGATTGTTTTTCTTTGTTTCACAAACAAACGGTTATGGGATCTGATGAGTTCGGGTCAGTGTGATGTCAGTTATAAGTTCGGGTCAGCATATTTGATGTCAAATAGTTAGATGTATAATTTTTTTTTTTAAGAACTAACATCCAGGCAGAGGGAAGACAGATACTACGAAATTTAACACTTCTTTGGTTCATCAAGTATAAAAATCATGTGTTGTGCATTTGAATTTTTAAAAATGAATATGTACTTAAAATGCAGTTTTATAATATGTTGCCGTACTTGGTAACCTTTCAATATTTTATTTTTATGTTTTGAAAATAAACATATTTTGCTTTAAAGAACGCATTTATTTTTAGGATATGAATTTATTGTCCTGATAATTATTTAGTTTTCTACTATGAAACTGCAGTCAGCAAAAATTTAAGTCTCAGACTTAAGTTATAAAAAATTGAGAATGTGTTTTTAGATACTTTCTAAAAAGTTCGATATGAATATATTTGCTCTAAATGACTTCTTCAAAGATATCAAAATAAACAATAACGACTGTGTTTTGAGTGAAATTTCTATAGCTTCAACCAATTCATTGTTCATTTGGTTTTGAATTTTTACTTTTCTCTATTTATGAAAATTATTTATCAATGACAGTTCCTTAAGGCACTTTGTTGGATTAACATTGAACGGAAGTCGATAGTTCCAAATGCGAGCTACAAAACCAAGGAAATTCCTGTGTTTGTCACTACAGTTCAGCATCTCCCACCAGTAATAGAACCCTGCAATTTTTATTTCATTCTAGAAGTCCAACTCTCACCATTTTCGATCTCTACCCAGCTCAGTATTTTTTCCCCTACAAACCAACTCTCTTCAGTTTTAAAATTCACACATTTTGTTGTTCTATTGAACTCCACATCGTTATTTTTCTATTCTAGCAAACTGCCTCTTACCAGTTTTATACTAACGATTTTGTCACTCCATTTTCAGCAAACAGACACTCATCAGTACTACAACTCCACAGTTATTCATGATGGTAATGGCGTCTATTGGGATGAACTTGAAAACCACACTACTCACGTGGTCCTGTCGGATGCAAAATACTTATCATCAGCGGTAAATACTCTTTCTTATGTATCGTTATTCTACATTTTACCAATAGGTACATGCCATGACAGCGTGCTCAGGTCGCGTTGAGATAACCGAGGGTTGTCTCCAGATGAAAGGCAAACTAGAGAATTAAAATTGTTATCTGCACCTTCTCTTACTAAGCAATTATGAAATAGATCAGTAATTGAACGGCCCCCATTATAGATATTATGTCTAAGGTAGAGCTACATAAATGACAAAAAAACAAATCCGACATAGTGTGTCATTCTAGTACCAAGGAGGTGGTATTTTTATGGGACATTGATAATCGTCCGGAATATGTTTGTTATATTGTTATATTTGTCGCTGGTCATTCATTGTCCATTCATACTATGTATTGTGTTCACCAACCTACAGCGTTAGGAATGAAACATAGAAGACCAGTTTTATCAGATCCGAATTTAAATAAAAAATATTTTATTTTTCGTATTGTGAAAAGTTAAATCATAAATCATTCGGTCAATACTTAAAGTATAACCATAAAGTTAAAAAAAAAAGACACAGAAATACACAAATGCTGTTCATTTTCTACATCATTATTAATCCCTTCCTTTAAGAATATACATTGTTGTACTAACTACATAAAACTTGCGTATTATCTCTACTAATATTCTTTTTTACAGTATTATCTCTACTAATATTCTTTTTTACAGTATTATCTCTACTAATATTCTTTTTTACAGTATTATCTCTACTAATATTCTTTTTTACAGTATTATCTCTACTAATATTCTTTTTTACAGTATTATCTCTACTAATATTCTTTTTTACAGGGTTTGGAATTGCCATTTACAATGCCATTTTACGGTCACAATATATCCAAGGTACAACTTACAACCGGAGGTACGTTCAATGGTAACTTACATTAGACTAAATGTCAAAGTACACATGAATAACTAACAAATGATCAATGCAAATATTCAAGCAACTAGAGCAATAAGCAAGAAACTAATTACAAACTGAGAAGTCGACCTTGGTTGATTTTTGTTTGGATATTTGTATTATAACGAGCTTTTTATACTGCACACATGTAGAACGAGCACAGACGTTCATGACTTTAAATTTATCTAAACAATTTGTGATTACTTTTTTGGTTAAAGTCTGCTGAATTCAAATGAGCTGAACCGTCAGGAGAAGAGGTGTAACCAAACAACCTAGTACGAAACTTTTCATTCGTCATCGTTGTATTCCTTAATTTCTAATAATAATAATCTGGCTAGAAAGAAGTAACACATTGAGATCAATGTCATTGTTGTCTTTGTATTTCTAGTCTAAATACAACAACTACACATTTTAATTTGGAAAAAGATTAAATCAACGATTCATCAAAATGCATTGATGTATTTGAATATTAACTTTAATTTCATATTAATGTTGTCTTTGTTGTAGTATTAAATTAATGCTGATTTACTTTGTAGGGTTTATATACATGGCTCCATTCGTACACAAGTTTTTGACCTATTCTCAGTATGTGGCTCCACTGATGGCGAACTTTGATACACAAACTGACAATTCCGATATATTGTATAAAAAATATAGTGAGTATATATCTTTTCGTGTATCTTTTGTTGTTAAATGCTTATTATCAAATTGAACTCACTATGATTGAACTCCACCTTAAAAATAGGGCAGACACATGTTAAAGGCCTTAAGCACTTCGCCTAATAATGGTATATTTTATTAACCCCCAAAAACGATGAAAATCGGTGTAATTTCGACAGCACATTCTATGTAAAAAAAAGTAACAGACATAAGTACATTGTGAATTTGTGGCTTCACGTAAACAATAATCAGTTACAAAAAAAGTGTATGACTTGCCTCGAATGGTTAAAGGAAAAAAAAACTGTGAATGAATAGCATCTTCATTGTCAAAAGTAATAAAAATTGTCAAAAGTAATAAAAATACTTGTTCTAGAATATATCTAACAATTTATTCTAGTAGGCTGTATCTCAAAGGAAGATACACGTTTGTCATTCCCTGAGAATCATAACAACATGGAATGCTTATGTAAACTATATTGTATTATGACTGTAACAATATTATATCCTGGAAAAAAACCACATACGATCACATACTGTACATGATATATCTCTTTCAGATGACAGTGTAGTAATTGAATGGCGAAATCTTCATCTAAATGATCAGCGATTTCGTAAGTCGTAAATACATTCTAGTTAGACAGCAAACGGGGTCTATTAAATCCGTATTTCATATCATTCCGATGATCTCTGATAGAATGACTGACATTTTGGGTGAACATCCGATTGCTGTGTTAAGAGGTTTCATTGGGGAAAATTATAGATTTATTTTACTATGAAGTTGTAGAATTGCTCGATTTTAATGTATGCAGCCTAAGTTTTTTTCAAAAGATGGTAGTCCTACTCTTATCAGCTTCAAATTATTAGAAGCAAAAATGCATTTTTGAATTTTGAAACATTTTTGTTTCTAGCTTCATTATCATACTAGTAGTTAATAAACATACCAGTTGTATGCGAAATCATAACATGTTGTTGTCACCATTACAAATCGCTTTTTTTTAAATGAATAAATACCTTGTATTTGTTTAAGGTGAACGTCACACTGCTGGTATTATAATATGATATTTGAATGTCGTTCTTGTTTTAATTGCATGTTCAGACACACTTTGAGTTGAGATAGAGTAAATTTTTATGCAAAGGTCAAAAGGAATTTTTGAATATAGACTTGCTGAGGAAGTAAAAGAAAAAATGTCCTGACTATTCAGAGTTTCTATTGCCTTTGCTTGTTAATTGTTAGTTCTTTTATTTTCGGTGATTTCATTTGTAGTGATTTTTGTTGTTGTTTTAGATGATATTTCGTACAAGTTTTAAATGTACACGCACCCATTCGTGCATATTCATCGTCATAATTTCATAAATATTGGTCATCGCAATAACAAAACTGTATTCATTTCATATTATGTAGGTAATTTGTTAAGGTTGACACGGCGTTACCAACTCATTCGGTATTGAAGAGCTTGTAGCTGCTGTTTAGAATTTGTAAAACGTCACCAGTATCTAAGCAGAGATTTGACGAACAAAGTTTATATCAAAGAACGTTTCGTCCTTTTTCTAAGAAAAGTTCATCGGAAGATACCAAAACCTTGTTGACAAATATTTCGTAAACTTCACAAATAATACACGATGATCTTGAGGTCTAAATTCTAGGAAGTGACGATGTTTATCATCTAAAATTACGTGTTATAGTGTTATTTTATTCTATATTGTAAAGTATTAATTTTATTGTTTAGTTTGGTAATATCCATTTGACATGGCTTCATACTGATGCATCCCGTCATTGTATTATTGTGCTATATGGTAAAATTTGCCTTTTTTGTCTTTCGTTTTTGCTAATGTGCTTTGTCTATATGTTTTTCTTTGTTGAAATATTTGGTTTTTACTCAAGGGACTGAGATTTTAACACAAGGTTGAATGCTGTGTCCCTATTTGCACACATTGCTGTCAATATAATGGAATTTTATGCGACAGTTATACAAGTGGGTGTTAAGCTAGCTATAAAACCAGGTTCAATCCACCATTTTCTACATAAGAACATGCCTGTACCAAGTCAGGAATATGACAGTTGTCATCCATTCGTTTGATGTGTTATATCTTTTAATTTTGCTATTTGGTTAGGGATATTCCGTTCAGAATTTTTCCTCAAAGCTCTGTATTTTTTTTTATGTGACTTTTAACATATTTCAGATTTGGCATCGAAACAAATTTTATAGGAACTATCTAAAACCTTTAAGAAAACCGCAAACGACTTTCCAGACTTGGCACTTAAGCTCATGATACATGTGGGATAAACTGTTTTTGTGTTGCCCGAATAATTCAGTCGTTATGTTTGGCTGCTCTACAATGGTGACGTAATCGATCGAATGCGGGAAAAGGATTGAATTATTCGGATAAGTTTTTTTAGGGGAGAAGATTACATCCTTTAATATCAATTTTGAGACTAGTTTAATTGTTCACATCTTTGTCCTGGGGTACATATTTAACTTCACGAATCAGATATTGATACAATTGTTATTACTATTTATAAGTATGTTAGTAAAGAATAGTTATTCAGAGATCAGAAGAGATTGACATTAAAAAAATATTATATTTTGATTGTTTAAAACATTATCACCGACTTTCTTCTGCAGATGGCCAATTTAGATTTCAGGCCAAATTATTCCAAAACGGAAGCATTATGCTGGTTTACAAAACGGTAAGTAATAGTAAATAAAGGCAACAGTAGTTAACCGCTGTTCAAAAGTCATAAATCAATTGAGAGAAAACAAATCCAGGTTTCAAACTAAAACCAAGGAACACACATTAACTGAAGTAATGGTACAACTTTCAAACTAGACAAATATAAGTAATTTGAAACATTTTTAGAAATATGTCTAACGATTTCCCTTGAAACTTACCAATTTATATTGCGCCTAGTATTAAGCTGACTTCATCCTCAAACAATTTCCATTACAACAACCAATATACATGCCACCATTTCATGAAAATTTATATAAAACTGTTAATACTCAAGTATCATTGTAATATGATAAATATGTAACCAAAACTAAAATTGCCAATTGTTGACCAGCAGACATTGGTATGAAATGTTCATTTGGTAGATATGACAATGTTGTTATGTGTTGTTCCTTTGTTCAGATTCCAGCACCCGTTATGAATATATCCACAGACAATCATCCTGTAAAACTTGGTATATCTGATGCATTCTATATGGATTACACTCAAAATAGTGAGTTGTTTTATATATTATCGCTATTTTTTTGTATTTTTCCTTTGATCTTTTTTGTGAAATACCGTACCGGCTCAAGTGAGGAAACCAATCTCGTTGAGATGATCAACGGTAATGTATAAATATCAACATTTTACTATTTTATATTTATGTCTTATAAACTGATCATAGATACCACAATTGATATTTTATATTGCGTCGGACGCGAGTTTCCTCTACAAAAGACGCATCAGTAACGATCCAATACAAAAATGTTAAAAAGCCCTAATAAATTACGACGATGAAGAGCATTGAAGACCAAAAAAAAACATGAAAGTTTTGCCAAAATACAGCTAAGATAATCATTCCCTGAGGAAGAAAGCCTTAGTATTTCAAAAATTCTATGTTTTGTAAATAGTTAATTTATAATTATGACCAAATCAATGATAATTAATGTCAACACAGAAGTGCTAACTACTGGGCTGGTGATAAATGTTTCAAACATTGTAACCATGAAGTGGATGTTTCTAAGAGTATATAGACTTATATTTGAGTATTATTTGAATATGCATACGTTTCAGGCGGATACTTAATTATCTCGTTATCAATACTAATGTCATGAAGTATACTGATGACAATTTATACGATAAATAAACGGATATTTAAGAATCATTCATATCAAAATAAGAAGATGTGCAAATGAGACATCTCTCCGCCAGTTTAAGATATGAACACAGCGAAACTCTCAGAAGTATTTTTCAGTATTTATGTTTAAATGTTTTAAACATTGTAACGACACAGTGATTTTTTGTTTGTATTTATCAGTATATACAATAACGTAAGTTTCAGGCGGAAACTAACTATCCTGTAATCAATATTAATGTCATGAAGTCAACTGTTTTCAATTTATACGATAAAGACGGATGCCTAAGTATTCATAAGAAAATTATGTGGTACGACTGCCAGTTAGACAAATCTCACCACCAGAGGCCAAATTACATAGACATTCTGTTTGTATTTTTCAGGAATACGTTACAGGCGGATATATAAGTATCATGCTGTCGACATTGAGAAGTCTTTGGTTACCAATAATACAGTAGTTATTTTTCATCCTTTACCAAGTATGGAGATTTAATACGTAAATTATATAAATTATATAAATTAAAATTAAGTAAACAAAAAAAAAAAAAAAAAAAATCAGTATGATAAATACCTTGGAGAGTAGGAAAGAGACACATAGTGATTATTATTTTTTAACAGACATACCCAATTTCTTTTAAATTTATTTTACACAAGGGCCATTTTCAAAAGTGACAATATTCCACAAATGCCTCAATGTTTGACATACGATAACTATTAAATATGGACAGTATGTGTCTATCAACCACCAACCTTCTACTTTAAATATGGACAGTATGTGTCTATCAACCACCAACCTTCTACTTTAAATATGGACAGTATGTGTCTATCAACCACCAACCTTCTACTTCAAATATGGACAGTATGTGTCTATCAACCACCAACCTTCTACTTTAAATATGGACAGTATGTGTCTATCAACCACCAACCTTCTACTTTAAATATGGACAGTATGTGTCTATCAACCACCAACCTTCTACTTTAAATATGGACAGTATGTGTCTATCAACCACCAACCTTCTACTTTAAATATGGACAGTATGTGTCTATCAATCATCAACCTTCTACTTTAAATATGGACAGTATGTGTCTATCAATCACCAACCTTCTACTTTAAATATGAACAGTATGTGTCTATCAATCTTCAACCTTCTACTTTAAATATGGACAGTATGTGTCTATCAATCACCAACCTTCTACTTTAAATATGAACAGTATGTGTCTATCAACCACCAACCTTCTACTTTAAATATGGACAGTATGTGTCTATCAATCATCAACCTTCTACTTTAAATATGGACAGTATGTGTCTATCAATCACCAACCTTCTACTTTAAATATGAACAGTATGTGTCTATCAATCATCAACCTTCTACTTTAAATATGGACAGTATGTGTCTATCAACCACCAACCTTCTACTTTAAATATGGACAGTATGTGTCTATCAACCACCAACCTTCTACTTTAAATATGGACAGTATGTGTCTATCAATCACCAACCTTCTACTTTAAATATGAACAGTATGTGTCTATCAATCATCAACCTTCTACTTTAAATATGGACAGTATGTGTCTATCAATCACCAACCTTCTACTTTAAATATGGACAGTATGTGTCTATCAACCACCAACCTTCTACTTTAAATATGGACAGTATGTGTCTATCAACCACCAACCTTCTACTTTAAATATGGACAGTATGTGTCTATCAATCACCAACCTTCTACTTTAAATATGAACAGTATGTGTCTATCAATCATCAACCTTCTACTTTAAATATGGACAGTATGTGTCTATCAATCACCAACCTTCTACTTTAAATATGGACAGTATGTGTCTATCAATCACCAACCTTCTACTTTAAATATGGACAGTATGTGTCTATCAATCACCAACCTTCTACTTTAAATATGGACAGTATGTGTCTATCAATCACCAACCTTCTACTTTAAATATGGACAGTATGTGTCTATCAATCACCAACCTTCTACTTTAAATATGGACAGCATGTGTCTATCAATCATCAACCTTCTACTTGTTCACCATAGTTTGATTTGTAGTTGTTGATGCTTGATTATTGACAGTTCAATTCAAATATCTTCCATCTAACCAACAGACAATGAAGGTTTTTATAAAATACCTACCATATAATATCCATAAGAAGTTTAATTAGAAGTGATCAAATGGTTTCAATGGAGTTTATGAAAACGCAAAACGTTAAAAGGAAGGAAACATTGAACGACCTTGAGCTACTTTATTTCTCTTACATATATGGTTCATTCATTTATTGTTGAAGTGTGTTAAGTCTTATAGAATTTTAGATGGGATATCTAGATTTAGACATTTCAGTTATATACGGGAAACTCCACAAAAAGGACAATTTTTCTTTCCCTACTGGTAATTTTCCTTTTTTGGATGGTGATGTTACCTATAGCACCGTCTTACAGTGTTTATGTATCACAACTCGTTTGCAATGCCCGTGTCTGTTGTGACGTTTTGGATTACTCTAAAAGCAGGAGGCTTTTCCGTGTAAAAATGACACATAGTTCATTTTAAGAAACGATATTGAACGTTTTAAGTAGTTTGTAGCTTTTCTATGGATAAAAATAGAATTAAAGGTTATATCATCCTTTGTATTTAAGCATGTAATCAAGCAACTAGTTGTGATCATTGTGTATCTAGAGATATAGATTTTGATTGTTCCTGGTGTCCGAGCGTTGGACGATGTTCTAATGGTTACGACTGGTACAGACAAGAATGGAGTGAATCAAAGTGTTGGGATAAGGTATGTTAGAATACCATTAGTTTTTCGTTTCTTCTTTAATCACTGTATTCATGTTAGCTGTTTTATAATAATAATAATGTGTATTAAGGGTAAGTCAATACATACAAATACATAATAATATATAGGAACATAGGTATATAAAACCTTAAGATATAGTAAGTATATGAGGTTCAAAATCACCATTGGATGGTTAAAACCCCAACATGCGGTTTAAATATATTATATCCAGCGTACATGTCTTTTTGCTGTATTTGGCAACATTTTTAGGAATTTTGGATCTCAATGCTCTTCAAATTTGTACTTTATTTAGCTTTTTTAACTTTTTAGGATTAGAGCGTCACTGATGAGTCTTTTGTAGACGAAACGCGCGTCTGGCGTATATACAAAATTTAGTCCTGGTATCTATGTTGAGTTTATTTGACGGAAGCTAAATAATAATTATTAGTTGATGATAATAAAAACTGAAGATGTCAACACAATGATAATCTACATTATGCTACACGAACTGCTTACTCTTTCATGACGACTTTTTATAATTGCTTGATTTTCATTTCTGTCCATTTATCAATTGACACTCAAACAAGACAGTAATTGCAACATTTCTAATTTCAAATGGAAGATTCTTTCTTCTGAACTTTAAGTTTTCACAATTATAACCTCTACTTGTAATATAGCTTAGGTGATTATATCTATCAAACCACAAATAGTCTTCATTTAGCAATGCCGTCGAATCCCTGTAGAATTTTAAACCATTGTTATTTATAAAAATCGTTATACAATCTATCTAAAACAATTTACAATTATAACAACACTATGAGCACGTGAGATTCCGTGTTTCAAGAAGATTGTGTGTCCTTAAAATATTTTTCATATGCTTGTTGAATCCTTGTTGGTTGACTGGCTTGCAAAATAATCAAAAGGTATCGATATGCACAAGTTATTAGCTGTAATGAAAACAAATAACAGTTAGAAGAAAAATGAAGTCAATAGAGTGACCTTTGACCTTATAATGGAATCGACTGTCCCATCTCATGGAAGAAACCACCCCGTCTGAATAAACAACACTTATACTCTGCATAAATTACAAAACAGTTAGACGAAAAATGAAGTCAATAGAGTGACCATGAATATTTAACATACAATTGATAATTTATATTTTTAGGCTGGCAATACTACCGATATCTGTAGGGTGACAACAGTAGCATCAACTACAAAACTAACCACCACAACTACTATACCAACAAAACCACCAATAACGACTAGGACACCAAGTACAACTACACCACCAAAAACTAAAACTATGTCACCATCTACACCAAGTCCATCGACAACGATAGCTTCAACAGTTATACCAACGCCGGCAACAACAAGTGCACAAGAAGCATCAACCCCTTCAACAAGGACTACTCCATCGACAATAACAACAATACCTTCTACTACTACTAAACCAGCTACAACTAAAACAACTACTACTCAATCAACTACTATTAAACCAACTAATAATAAACCGACTACGACTCCAACTACTACTACACCAGCTACTACTAAACCAACTACAACTCAACCAACTACAACTCAACCAACTACAACTAAACCAACTACAACTCAACCAACTACTACTCAACCAACTATTACTCAACCTATTACTACTAAACCGACGACAACTCCAACTACTACTGTATCGTCGACTACAATATCGGTAAGGTATAAAATAAATAGATGTCAGAAATTAACAGTAAATGTATGTATGTTTGGGTTTTTGTTTGCGATGTAATTTTGCCACCCTCTTGCGTCCGTCGTTTGTTGTCGGTAAACTTTTCTTTAAAAATATTTTTTTTTCTGAAACTGCTAAATGATTTGAAACCACATATTATCTGCCTCATATATACCACATCAATTTCAAAATTTGTGATTTTCGTGTATGTTGGGTCAACTTACAATCATTAAAAATGTTTATTAAAACTATCAGGATAAAAACGGAAACACAACACGTTTTATCAAGCCTTAAAATTTTGAAAAGAAATCTGCCCTTCTGTTTGAGTTTTGGCCCATAAAAAAATGTTGAATTTTAACTGTTTTGACATTTCATTGACATTCTTTCAAAAACAACAGGAAATGATCAGCATTTCACGTTGTTTTTGGTTGTTATTGATTGTAAACTAATAAAAATAAGCAGCACCAAGAGTTACCCCATTCCTGTTTATCAGTAAACACTTCAATAGAGAAATTATCCCTTAGCAATCTCTAATGACAATATGGAAGAAAAAAAAAAACAATCGTCATTAAGTTTCAAAGAATACAAAATGTCAACAGGTTTGAACTAGTTCATTGAATCTTTAACCTTTACCAGCGGGGCCGTCTGTGTTCTATGGACAAATACATCTTTTATTTCATCAGGGAAGCGATGTAGACACAGGCGTGCCTCTTGTGTCTTTCTTTTCTCTAAATGGCGTCTTTTATTGACAATAACATATATTTGATTTGATTTGTATCTTTTATTGTAGCAAATAAAAACTGAAGTACAACACTTTTTGTGTAAAAACTTGTACAATGGAGTTGATCTATTTTATTTTTAGCTGTCTGTAGATTAATTATTTTCTATTTGTTAAAGTAAACTTTTATAAGAAAAATGTATCTCTATGTTTCTATTCTTAACATGCATTTATTAATTCGTTTCAGTCAGCAAATCAACCCCAAGTGGAACGTCATACGAAAGTTAAAGGTAACGAGATTGACAGTTTAATATATTTTGTATTTCTATACCCAGCAGCATTGCTTATGACCTTCTCTGGAAACTTGTTGTCCACCAAGTGACAGCTGTTACAGCTATATATTTATGTAAGAAAAAAAACCTATTTTCTACATTTGAGAATCCCTGTACCAAGTCAGGAATATGATAGTTGTTGTACATTCCTTGATGTGTTTCATCATTTGATTTTGCCATTTGTTTAGGGACTTTCCATTTTGAATTTTCCTCGGAGTTTAGTATTTTTATTATTTTACTTTTTGATACACTATGTTGGCTTTGGAATTTTTTTTTCATTTAGAATTAACAAATATAAATAAAGAAGAACTAATTTTTATTTCAATAAGGGATCAGGACTAGGAACTTTAAAAAATGAGAAAAGTTTGTATCGGTATGCGATAACTTGTTTGCCAATGGTCTGTACTTCATTCCACCGTGTTCAATGAATAAATTATGCAGTGGCGTTAGACAATTACAACATTGTTGTGTGAAATAATAACTAAAGTTTATCATCTGCAAAATGACAGGCAAATCTGCCTATTTGTGGACTGATTTAATGCTATTGTACAATTAATAGCATTTAAGGATAATATAAGGCACATAACCAAATGTATGATAAAAGATTTAAGTGTTATTTTGCAGAGTCTTCTAACAAAGTAGCTGTGGTAGTCCCGATTGTACTGTTTCTACTGCTTATTGTTGGTCTAGTTGGTGGTTGGGTATATTACGCTTATACACACCCAAATACTAGCGCTGGACAATGGCTTATTGAGGTTAGTATCATTACAGCGACAGTGGAAATTTTTGAATAAATAAAAGCAACAGTAATATACCACTGTTAAAGTCACGAATCGACTTAGCGAAAACAAGCTAATATGATGTAACTGGAACAACCCATAATAGGTAAGCTCAATGCCAAAAGTTGGAGTAATGATGATATTTTTTTTTTTACTTTCAAGATTGCGGAATGCGAAAGTAATAATGTTTACCCCAAACATGATTTATTTATATGTACAGTTTTACATGATGTTGAGGATAACTAACTGTTTACAACATACTCGGTCGCCATTTTTATGTTTGTCAGCAAATACTGAAAACAGTGGATATCTATTGTTTTTTGTATTAAATTTTTCATTAATTTTTATGCTTTCGTTCATTTATTAGACACCGTTTTTGTACTCTGTTTTTATTTTTAGGACAACCCGATAAATCGCCAGAATTATCGTTAAAATATACTAAATCTATGTATATTGACGGTCTCCCTTTCTCTCTATGCCAATCCAAACAGACACACACACATATATATGTTGATTTTTTTTTTTGGAAAACAATCCTACATGCAAATTCTATATTTTGTATGTATTTCAGCATCGACCAAGTCAATTGAAATCCAGATTTTCTGATATGTTTAAGAGGAGTACGGAAACTGGAGAAAAGTATAAAGTGAAAAACGAAGATATTGAATTTAACATGGATGATAACATGGATGAGTCAGTTGCCTAAGGCAGTATTTTTGTTTACCTATTGTATATCCGAAATACATTCTCTGTACATGGAAGTGGAAGTGCACATTTTATAACTCTACCAAAATTATCTTTAACGTGTATTATAGTATCGTATGGTATTTTACCGATATGTATATATACTTGTTTAATGTACATTTTTATTATATTGGTTGGTGCTTAAAGTACAAGTGATTGAAAGTTGGTTCATATTTGTATACACTTTATATAGTTCTAGTGTGTACATTTATGCAGCCTGTTTACTTTTAATGTGTTCAATGTAAAGGGAATACCGGTAGTTCATATCAAAACAAACTTGAATAGATGAACAAAGTGAATAAGGTTTTCTTGTTCTCTTTTAGAGATATTGTGTTGTTTTCAGTATCATAACTGTTTTGAAACACTTAGAAGGGTTATTTACCTTAATACATACGTGGCATTGACCTGATTAAGCATAACTGTTTAGATTATTTGGATAATAATATTCTATAACTTTGTGATTTAATTGTTTTCCAACTGTTTTATTCGTGTTCCAATGATGAGTCAAGTATAGACTAAATCATCGCCTTGAGTGCTTAATCATCAGACTGGTATGCGTTTTTAGTTCAAAATCTCAATTTACTTTGATACCTCTGTATATAAATTTTGTCTGCGTACCAGTCAAACATCTGAATACACATCGATTATAAGAAACACATATTTGTGTTTTTTCGCACAACAAAATGCGCTTTTAAAGATAATGTATGAACAGTTTTAATGATATACAAATAAATTAATAAATGCCAAACTCTAAGGTAAATTATAAAAAGGGAAATCCACTAAACATGACAAATCCCAACGCTTGCCTATATCAACCAACAGAACAACATAAAACCGCTTTCATATTTCTGGCATCTCTCAAAAACAATGGTTGGTTGAACCTGTTGGTGTAGCTAGCTTAACTTCCCATTTATTTGACAGTTATATATAGTTTCGTTGTTTTGACAAAAAATGATAAATATTACAATATTTGGTATTTAGAAGTCTAGGTGCCTAATTGCTTCTGAGTGGTATTCGCCATTATTTCAAACGCTATATTTGTATAAACGAATTGTATCTGCCGTACGGATGTGAAAATGAAATGTATTTTGACGGCAATCTAGGTTGCATTTCTGTAAATATTGACAATGTATTTTCCCATAGGAACTCCCTTTACGGCTATAACTGTACCACTTTTAATATGAAGTTTTGAAAAAAATCATATCATAGAATGGAAAGTTCATATGCACTACTATTTTTTTCAAAGGTCAAAATATAGGACTGTGCGGTATATCTTCAACGTTTATAGGCCCCGAACTTCTAACAGTTTAAACTAACACTAAATTTCTTAACTACCCCTACTTCGACTTTAGGGTTACAACAGATTTCAATATAATCAATATTCACATGTATAGTTACTGGTATCATTCCCAAGTTATGTCTCTATGAGATGCAACCTACAGATCAGAACTTGGAACCAGTATGTAAACAAAATTAATTATCTATGAATATTCTAAATCTCCCCAAAAGAAGCGTGGTTTGAGAAACAGCTCTATTTACAAAGTGTAACCTCTAGATCCCTAATCGAAATGGTGGTTGTTATATTTGGGACAAAAAAATCGGATTGCAATTTGAACGAAAAACATTCTTAAGTTCTAACTGAGTTCAAAATTGATAAGAAAAGAGCTGAAACCAAGGTCGGTAATTTTTATGTAAAGTCACAATAGGACTCTACATGAAATGTTAAAGCATGTTTATTTGTTATATTGTTAATGCTTCACCCTTTTGATTTGTAAATAAAATTAAAACTGACTACGCACAAGGAAATGCACCAAAGAGAGAACAACCCGATCAAAGAGCAGCACATTTGTTCATTAAGATAACTAAGGGTTTATATATGATGAGTATATTTTATACTTTTAAACTTTATCTTTCTGATTGTCATTATTCTGTTGAAAAATGACTATATTTATATAGGCACTTTTTGTAAATTAACATTCAATTAAGTTTGGAATCATCTGTATACGTTATTGTCAACTATGTGATATATATTTTGTTATCATTTATATTTTCAAAAAAGTTGTCATTTACTATTTATATTTTCCAAAAAAATTGTGTCATTTGCTATTTATTTTTTCAAAAAAATGTGTATCTAATTAAAAAGGTGTTTTGAAGATTTAACAAGTTAATTTTCAGAATAAATATGTATTTTTAAAACACAATCGACTACATTGACCTCCAATGCACTTTTATTAGTTACAGGAATGTTAAATCTGATTTTTTTGTGTGTTTTGTATATTGCTTTCGGTTTTCGTTTTTTGCACTGTCAGTTTGAATGTTTGAATGTCTCTTTGGAATCTTCTACTTCTCTATTAAACATCATATCGTCAAGATGCTTCAAAGGTTATAGATAAAGCAAGTTTTGTGATATGAACTCATCGTAGATACCAGGCTAAATTTGATCAATAGATATGTAAGAAGGACAAGTTCAACCAACTACATACATAAGTGAAACGAAGCACCTAGATACAAGTACTCGCAGTTATTGCAGTTATTGAAAGTTATCGCAAAGCCAATTACAACTAATGAATAATTCAACCATTGGGTCGATGCCACCGCTGGTGGAGTTTTTATTCCCTGAGGGCATCACCAGTCCAGTAGTCAGCACTTCGGTGTTAACATGAATTATCTTTCATTTGATTTTGATTTGATTTTTGGTGTTTTAACGCAACCTGTAAGCACCGCTTTTGGGCTTTTTCGTGACGGCTAGTTTTTTTTTGGTGGAGGACTTCGAAGTGCCTGGAGAAAACCACCGACCTTCGATAGGAATACAGACAGTCCTAGTCAGTTAAGATTGGAGTCGAGTGCACCAGCATGAGCGGGATTCGAACTCACAATCTTAGCGTTGACTGGCTAGTGATTATAGTAGTAACTACTTGGACTATTCGGCCACCGAGGATCCTGGATTATCATTGATATGGTCATCATAAATTACCTGTTTAGAAAACTTTTGAAATAATAAGGATTTTCTACATCAGGATTAGATTACCATAACTGTATTTGGTAAATTTTTAAGGAAATTCTTGTCCTCAATGCTCTTCACCTTCGTACTTTATTTCGCCTTTTAATTTTTTTTTATCCGAGCGTCATTGAAGAGTGATGAAGACGAAACGCACGTCTGGCGCAAATACAAAACTTCAATCCTGGTAACTATGAAAAGTTTATTATCAGTACTGATCCAACATATTTTAATGTAAAACGTCATAAACAGTCTCAGAAACGCACTACACTGTGAAATACCAAAATATAAGTTAACAGTACCCACAAAATGTAAGATCATGATAACAAAACTACACCGTGTGGTTGACTATGATTTTTTACATCCACTTCATTTGAATTTGGTGAATAGTTGTCTTATTGGTAATTATACCACATCTCCTTATTTCTTATTTTTAAATAAACAATGAGTCATATTAGTGCTCTTTATTTTCTCTGTAACATTTTTGCTCTGATTTATTTTTTTAAAACTTGATGATAAGACTAAGAAATAACTGAAATATAAACGAAGTAAATGTTTTTTTTCCTCGATTGCTTTTAATGTGCGAGAAACTGTAAGTCCATATTCAGAGTTTGTTAACAAAGGCCGGGCTCCAGATTCCAACACACTCCACTCGCTTACACCCAGTTCTCTCCCACTTCTATACACCTGGACAGAAATTTAAAGAATCTTTTTTCATCATATCCTTATTAGTTACCCCCACCTCTCTCTGTTCTCTTTTCGTCATTCCTTTATTCCTACCACATGACTCCCGCTTCCCGTCCCGAGATTAAACAAAATTTTAAGGTTTTTCGGGGTCTTTTAGGTGGATTTTTTTTAATAAAAGTAACAAAAATACCGAACTTCGAGGAAATTCAAAACGGTAAGTACGTAATAAAATGGCAAACTCAAAAGTTCAAACACATAAAACGAATGGATAACAACTCTTATATTCCTGGCTAGGAACAGGCTTTTCTTATGTAGAAACTAGTGGATTGAACCTGGTTTATAGATTACCTTAGCTGCAATTGGCAAAACTTTTAGGAAATTTTGGTCATCCATGCTCTTCAACTTAGTACTTAATTTGGCCTACACGAATGATTCTTTTGTAGACGAAACGCGCGTCTGGCGCAAATACAAAATTCCAATCTTGGTATCTGTGATGAGTTTATTTATAGCTAGCGTAACCTCCTACTTGTATGACAGCCCCATAAAATGCACCTTTCGAAGAGAGGCCTTAAGCAGGGATATGGTAGCGACATGAGTATCTATTTACTACTGAATTGTATGTAAATTTACGTAATACCATACCTTATTGTTGGCTGTTGAATGTCTAACTAAAAGAAATATGAAATGTAACGTATACATTCTCTGTAAACAACAAAAAGATATGATATACTATACACCATGACTGAATACATTTACTATGCCTTTTAACTTAATTGTAATGGAACAATGTACCCTGAAATTTTAAAAATTATACGAGTAAATTTCACTGGAGCTTAAAAACATAAGATCTCAGAGCATTAAGACAGCCAATAAACTATCTTTTAGGCAATTATATTTGAATAAGAAACCAATTATCTGTGCAAATATTTTGCGTACTGCTTTAAAATCTGAGCATTTTTCCGAAATTGAGCAATATATAAACAGAATGTTATTTTGGATGTTCTACTGCTAGAACAAATTACATTGCAGAATTATCTCGGCCGAGGTAAGTGCTGATGATTATAACTATGTATATACAAATTTTAATGCATGGGAAAACGACCACCCCCCTTATTTCTAACGAAAGAAATGATGTAGATTAAAAATTAATGACAATAACGTGTATACTATATAGTGAAATATGATAATAATAGAAAAATTAAAAAGGCAGTTTTTGTTGTATTTTATGAATGGGCAATGATAATAAAACTGAATAAATTTCGTACATCCTTAGCGCTTTTCTGTGTTTACCTTCATCAGTAAACATTTGATAGTCAAGAATGCATACATACGACACGGTCTATTACTTGCTTAAGAGAGTTGAAACTAAGTTTCTTAATAGTTTCTTAGTTTGTGAACGAGGACTTACCACACGACCGAGATGTTATAAATATACAAATATAAATATATGTCTCTTTATGATAGTTGTGTCTAAGTTGATACACCATAATAAACGATTGAAACAGTATTTAACATTTATCAATGACACTTTTTTTTTAAGTTTCGTGCAATTGAACTGCATTGATGAGTCGTGTTTAATAACAATCTTACATTAGGCTTCCATATAATTATCTACCAGGATTTCGACTTTTACGACTTAACCAGTATCTTTATATTTCTGTAGTTTATATTTGTTTTCTTCTTCAGTTATTCAGTATGGAATCTCCTAAGTCTCAAAGATGTCGCTTATGTAACAAACAAGCCACAAAATGATGCCTAAAATGTGTAAACTCCTTGTGTAAAATTTGCGCCAGATATCACAACTATTCGTCATCTACAATGCGTCATGAACTTGTCAATGTAGAGAACTATTTAAAATTACCCAAATCAGTTCTGTCCTTTAAAGACGTTTGTATTCACCATAACAATACATACGAACTGTATTGCAAATTTCATCAAGATTTGTATTGTACATCATGCGTTAGCGACACTCACAAGAAATGCCTAGATTTTTTACCTATTAATGAGGTAATACAAAATGCAAAGTCATCGGTCATTTTTGATAAACTGGAACAAAACCTGTCGGACACACGTAAGGAAATACGATTACTGAGGAAGAAAATATACATGAATACCATTCAAATCAGAAACCAGAAGAAACAGTTCTTATCTAAAATATCAAATACTCGAACTATAATTAATGAGCACTTAGACAGACTTCAAGAAGATATACAAGAGAGACTTTCTGGAATTGAAACCGAGGTTCAAACAAAATTAAATAAGATGTTAAGTGAAAGGACAGCTAAATTAGAATTGTTTGATCAAATGAATTCAGATGTAAAAAATATCAAACTATATGCTAGTGATTTACAAACCTTTTTAGGGGTTAAAGAAATGACGGAGAAGGCTGACCAAGAAATTGTAATATAGAAGCTATGAACAATTACGAAGTCATCAAGATAGATATAACTATTTCAGATGACCTATCATCAATTGTTCAAACAGTTTCATCTTTTGGTGAAATATATACAGACACAGAACCTTCAACAGAAACTATTTCACTTAGGAGCATCGATTTTCAAGCACCAATTGAAGTGCCAACGACTTTGACCAAAAAATGTACCATTTACCTACCGCATGGTAAACATGATATGTGTGTGTATGGTTGTGAAATATTAGAAGATGGTTTAATTCTTTTTGCAGATTTCGACAATAAAAGATTAATAACATACTCTGAGAATGATGCGGATTATTTTGAATTCATGAACTTACCAGGTAAACCATTTGACCTTGTTCATACGAAAGACGACAATATATGTGTAACACTTTCAGATAAAAAACGTATGTTATTCATAAATATATCTACTAAACTAATACTTAATTCAGTAGATGTAGGCCATCGCTGCTTTGGGATTGCTAGAGACTTGCAACATTTAGCGATTGGCGCTATTCATTCTCTAACATCAGATCACGAGATCATATTTTATAATGTTGACGGCAATTTAATAAATCGTGTAAAAGTACCCGGACATTCTGCAAGACAAATCTCTTTTCGCGGTAATGAAGTGAAATGTGCTGAGTCAGATAAAAACGTAGTTTCGTGTTATACTAAAGATGGTAAACTTTCATGGGCTTTCAGTGATGATGATATTATACGGGTTCCTGTTGGAATAGCCGAAGACCGAAACCGATTTATGTATCTAGTTGGACAGGAAACAAATAATGTCATTGTTATTTCGCCAGATGGGCAGTATTGTAAACAGATCTTATCGCTAAAAGATGGCTTAGACAAACCTTTTGCAGTATGTATCAATGTTTCAAGAAATGAATTATTAGTGTGTAACTTTTCGGGAAAGGCGTTTCTCTTTGCACTAGGTTGAAATAAATACTAAATGGGATGAACTGTCAAAAGTTCAATCCTATACAATGTCGTGTTTATATGCGTCTTGGGTGTCAGACAAACATCAACAAAAACAGAGTGGCAGGGTACTTATACATCCCGACAGTAAAAGACACACAGTTCTGAGTGTACTCGCAATCACGGACAGTTAGTTCAAGCAAATAATATCTCCTAACAAATATCATACATATATAACTAAAATATCACACAGTACACATCCAATGGATTTAGTGTTAAACTGTCATTAACAGTCAGAAACAAAAACATAGTTAGTTCCTTATAGCTGCGTCGATTGATCCCTTGTATATAGGTGTCTTATTGGAAATCATACCCCACCTTTTTGTTTTATATGCATACAATTGAAAAAATGAGTTAAACTGATCGAACAGGAACTGCTCATCATTCTGGAGCATCTGAGTTTAACCGTAGATGGCTATTATAGGTGTCTCAAAATTTAATTTTACAGCATTATGTACTGCCAATTGTTGTTTGTCGTTTCGGTGTTCTTTTTTCTCGATTTGTCATGGTTTGTTTTTTTGTCTGAGGTATTATGCAGATCTTTAAAGTAGATGGTTTCTGAAAACCTCCTACTCAAAAGTGTAAGTTTCAACCAATCGGACAAAACTTGTATCACTATCGTATTAAGAGATAACATAAGAAAGGTACAATTTATTGATAAATAAATCATTCTTTAATAGGGACAAAAAATGCAGTCATAATTATTATCCTGTTCAGTAACCGCATTTTTCACTGAAGGCGTGAAGTTCTGTTGATTTTGATGATTTTGCTGACAATTTTCTATAGAGGTATATAACAGCTCCGGCAGACGACAAAAATGCAATAAGCAAGGCCAGCAAACCAAGAATCATCGGCCATTTGTCAATGCAAACTTCACCATTGTCATCGCCATCTGAAATAAAACATTCCAACATAAGTATACGATCGGCAGCAAATTTAAAGACAAATGTGTTAAAATGACGAAAAGACGTATCTTTTTATATATTAATTGCAGATTTATATATTAAAAAAAAGGAGATGAGGTATGATAACAAGTGAGACAACTAAAATCCACTCAAGTTCAAAAGAAGTGGATGTAATTATAGGCTACAGTACGGGGTTCATCGATGAGAGAAATCCATACATGGCTATACAAGATTAATTTGCTTTATAGTTTGGTCATTTCTAAATTTCTATGTTAATCAGAGCAGTTTTGGTTATAGATGACAATTATATGGTCCTTTTTATAAATTTCCTGTTACAAAACTTTGAATTTTTCAAAAAACTAATGATTTTCTTATCCCAGGAATAGATTACCTTAGCAGTATTTGGCACAACTTTTTGAAATTTTGGGTTCTCAATGCTCTTTAACTTTATACTTGTTTGGCTTTACAACATTTTTTTTATCTAAGCGTCGCTGATGAGTCTTATGTAGACGATACGCGCGTCTGGCGTATTAAATTATAATCCTGGTACCTTTGATAACTATTGGGACTGGTAGGAGATGAAATATGTATTCATGATGGTTATATAATTATGTAAGTACACATGTTCTGATTTGACAGACATTTAGGATATTGGCAAATTGATCAAACTGATCTTAGATATAAAGTTCTGTTTTATTCACAACTAACAGTACCTTTTATTTTATAATAAATATTATTTCTGTATTGATAGGCAGTGGTCCCAAATATGACTAAATATTGATACATATAAGAATAAAACATATTTTTCCAAAACGACAGCAACAAAGTGACATAATTGACAACAAAATATTTAACACACAGTCTGAATGATCATTTAAAAAAATAATTCATTTGTACAGAAATAGCGGGTAAAAACTCATAGTTGACATATTAGTCGGGCGGTCATATAGAATAAAGGATACCTAGTTACCATGAAACTATTCAAGCTTGAGTTTCTTATAAATAACAATTACCTTCAATAACAACATCATTAGCTATAATTCTGAGCGTTGACCCGACGTTGATGTCATCAAACGGTGACGTGTCGTCTGCTGCTCTCTTCTGACGTAGACTTCCAGAAACAATGACATCCATCACATTTCTTCTTTTTCTTCCCCATCCATTATCACCACTAGAACATGTTGTCTGAAATCAAATATATTATCCATTACAAAAAATCAATATATTCGTGAGCGATACACATAGAGTGTTTGCTATAAATGGTGTTTATTTTTCGATTCTATTGCATAAATCAAACATTTATAGGTTTCAGCAAGTCAATATGACGGCTTACTTCTTAATTACGACATGCCGAGTCAAATATGATAAGAAAAGATAAGATAAGATTTTATTGATATAAAAATCCAAAATCTGGATTGTCATCAACACATACACAAAGAACAAACAAACAGTAATCATTACAATCAATTATATGTACATAAAATGGTAATATATATTTTCTTTCTTATCTATCTATTTGACTGAGGAGGTACAGTTTTACATCATAGTTATACAATTTATATACTAAATAACGTAAAATAGCCATTTACTGACATCATAATATGTGGATTAGATGGTCAATCGTAGACAAAAGAAGAAAGCTAAATATAAATAAAAAATGGAATTGTTTGAGTTGAAACAGACTTTTATTCAGTTTGTGAGCTAAAGGCTGCAGTTTACACGCTGTCTCACATACTTTACCTACAGGTCCTTCGTTCTTTTTTTTAGATTTTGAGTTCGTTTAATTAATTTGAATTATTTTAATGCAAAAGGGACAACCTCATTGTACATGTTGATAATACTTACAACAGAACAGCTTCCCAAACAAACTTGTAAGCTACAAGTAAACGTCATCGGAACAGATCCACCATTGAGGTCAGTTGTACGGAAAGCACCGAAGGTAGCCGACAAGTATCCTTGTGCTGGTTTGGAGAATTCTGGAAAAAGTTCTGTATCGGTTGCACATCTGAAAAAATATATACATTGATTGATATATTACACAAGTATTTTTTTTCGGTTAATTTTCTTCAATCCGATGTCAGGCTAATTAACATTGGTATGTAATGGCATAGATAATCATTACTAAAATGGTTTAAATACAACTTATCCCATTCTTATTTTATTCACATATACCGTAATTTAATTTCATCCTCTGTCTTTCTATCTTAAAACATAACCAAACTAATTTGTATATATATGCAACTCTAAATTGAATCAGATCCTTTTTCGTGCGTCCGATGAGCGTCCAGAGAACACTTTCATCAGGAAATTTCAAACTTGAAAGTCAGGAATGCGTAAATAGTCTGCAACGGTAGGAGCTGCATGACCAAAAAAGAATCTAAAGAAAAAATCACGAAAGGTTTCCATAATTAAAATCTTACGTATTTTCTGTAATTGGGATGGTTGATGCTGTGCAGTATTTCGCTTTGATATCAAAATCCTCTGAAATATTCAAACATAAATAAAAAGCTATGAATAAAGACAGAGACAAGGATGGCGATTGCGTTGCCTTTTGAGCCCTTTAATTAGACACGTGGCATTTTTCTTTGATATATATGGGACTCAGTTAACATCTCTTTGATATATTTTATTTTTAGAATTTTCAAATCTTGTTTAATGAACATTTACTATTACACCTCACCTTTCAATATGAAGGTAGTTTTCTCTGTTAAAATTTCTGGTGATCTGTGTCCAATAAAAATGTTAACTTACGAAGATAATCAGTATCCAGTTCCATGGTTAATGTTAGCATATCAGTCAGTTTTACGTTACCACCGGTTACATCAACTCCGTCGCTATATAACTTCATAAAAGCAGTTGGCTTTACTGTTAAATTCTGTCCGGCATCGTCATCTTTGTCCCTTAGAAATTAACAATAACATTAATGTTATATAAACGCACAATTGCTCCAGTGATCGAACACTTTAAGAGTAAACAATTGCTATTAATAAAGGATATTGGCTTTGACTGATTAGTGTCTTACATTGCAAGTATATATTTAGACAAATTGGAAATCCTATCTCAATTGTGTGTTAGCCCATAGCGGGTTTACAAGAATAATTCAATTGTTTTAAATTAGACATATTTTAATAATTGCCTCGCAATTGCATCGAAATTAGGGTTGTGTTATCATACTATACTATTATATTTATTTCAGGTATGATTTAGAAGGCGACTTCGAGATCTAAATCTTGAACACATAAAAAAGTTAAAAGCTATCATACACAGCTCTCGTCCCATATCTGTTTGTATTCATTACATAGTAGACTTAAAAACACTTAAAATCTCTCGAGCCTTTAAACCAAGTTACAAGTCACAAAAAAAACAGTAATTTTCATCTGATTTTGCGCCCAACTCTTTTCATTCTTAATACGTCACAATACAGGCTCCTTTTATGAATATTATGTAGACGAAACACGCGTCTGGCGTTCCACATCCTGGTATTTGTATGAGTTTTTTTTAGTATATTTAATCATAAAGAGTAAAGTTGAAAAGTATAGTACTTACAAGTTGTTAACATCCCCACTTAATGAGATGTCTGTCAGATCGGCCAAACACATAATCGGTATTTGTTTATCGTCCCCTGTTTGGTATAGTTGTTTCTTCTGG